>NC_057809.1:125380816-125533795 GCF_018294505.1 Triticum aestivum | reverse complement strand
GCCTAAGTTTGAAAAATCCTACCGAGTGGAGAGCGACCCTCCCACTCGGGGGCTTAGCTGCAGTCCAGTACTCGCCTAAGTTTGAAAAATCCTACCAAGTGGAGAGCGACCCTCCCACTCGGGGGCTTAGCTGCAGTCCAGTACTCGCCTAAGTTTAAAAAATCCTACCGAGTGGAGAGCAACCCTCCCACTCGGGGGCTTAGCTGCAGTCCAGTACTCGTACAAGTTTAAAAAATCCTACCAAGTGGAGAGCAACCCTCCCACTCGGAGGCTTAGCTGCAGTCCAGTACTCGCCTAAGTACGAAACACATCCCAATCCGCAAGGACGACGAGGTGCAGATCGACTGCCACCTTCTCCTTCGGAGCTTCGCCACAAATACAACATGCACTCCACCCCAATCCCCAAGGACGACGAGGTGTAGGTCGACTGCCACCTTCTCCTTCGGAGCTTCGCCACAAATACAACGTGCGCTCCATCCCGACCCGCAAGGACGAAGAGGTGCGGGTCGACTGCTACCTTCTCCTTCGGAGCTTCGCCACAAATGCAACGTGCGATCCATCCCGACCCGCAAGGACGACGAGGTGCAGGTCGACTGCTACCTTCTCCTTCAGAGCTGCGCCACAAATACAAAAGTTGTCTCGAGTGAAGAACGAGTTCCACTCGACGGAGAATTCATGAAGATATTCAATGATAAACCAAGTTTAGATAAATCCTAAAGGTTCCAGGCCGCAGATCGAAGTACTCGGGCATTCAACCCGAAAGAGTTTAACGGTTACAAAAACCACTCGGCATTCCGAGGCAAATTTAAAGCGTATCCAAGTTTCATAAGATTGCTCACTCGGCCGGAGGAGGGCTGGAAGGCTCCACGAACGAGTCCAGATCGATCCCATCAGCGATCCGAGTAGCAGCGGCAATGAAAGTCTCCATGAAGGACTGGAAGTCGTGCTTTTTGGTGTTAGCGACTTTGATCGCAGCCAGCTTGTCTTCACGAGCCTCCTTGCAATGGACTCGCACCAGGGACAGTGCCACATCAGCACCACACCGGGCGGAAGATTTCTTCCATTCTTGCACTCGGCCAGGGATCTCGTTCAGTCGAGTCATCAGAGATTCCAGATCATTCTGAAGTGTCGCCCCCGGCCAAAGCGTCGAGTCGATTCGAGAGACAACCTCCTTCAGGCGTGCGAGGTAGCTTGTGGCGCTGGCGATACGGGACTGTAGTCGGAACACGTTCATCGCAGTTTCGTCACAGACCGGGGAAGCGATAGGGTCCAGACCCGTCTCAACCCTTCCAGTTTCTTCATCAAAGTCTTGATAAAGTTCTGCAGCCAAAAGTCAGTTCAATCAACCGAGCAAAATCCGATGGCAAGCATCAACACAGTCAGATTAAAAGAAATACCTCCCAGCATGAGATAAAGCTTCTTGGCAAGGGCCCTCAGATAAGCTTCTGTGTCGTTCCTCTTGCGGATCGCAGACTCCAACTTTTCTTTCAGGGCGACCTTATCCTTCTTTAGGCTGGTCACTTCGCGGTTAGCTTCATTAAGACAAGATATCAGTCTAGTCACCTCTCCTTCAAGCATTTCGACTGAAGCAAGCTTCTCGTCCGCGAGAACGGTTTTGTCTTAGGCTGCTTTTTGCGCGGCAGTGAGGTCCGAGTCCTTCTTGTCTAGAGCCAACTTCATTTTCTCTGCAAAAGAAATAATCGAATCAAAAAAGAGACCAAAGAGATATATTGAAGTTCAGTCGGCAATCAGTTACCTTCCATACTAGCGGCCTCGTCTTGAGCTTTTTTCAGATTTTGCTGAGCCAATTCCAGGTCAAGGTTTAGCTGGATCTGCTATTTCTCCAAGTCAGCAAAGCGAGCTCCAAGATCACAAGATTTCTGCAATCAGGGAGGGGAACTTATTTTACATCGAAAAATGACAAAGACAATAAATACTAAGACTACGGTCGACTGCCTGCAGTCCACCATAGTCTCGGGGACTACACCTAGTGGGTGCACTTTGCGTGCCCCCACCGGTTCGGTTTACACTCGACACGGCCAGACCAGATCGAGCGAAAGAATCAAAATACAAAGACTACAGTCGACTGCCAGCAGTCCATCATAGTCTCGGGGACTACACCCAGTGGGTGCACTCAGCGTGCCCCCACTAGTCCAAAAATTCAATCGACGCACCCAGTGGGTGTATAGATGCAAAAAAATTTGGAAAGAGAGTCTTCAGATAGCATATCCTAACAGAACAAGCGTTGACCAACTGACCTGAACATTGCTTTGGAGAGCCGAGCTGGCGTCATAGGTGGCCTGACTGGCATCCCGCACCGCCTTCATCTTCTCCATCATAACACCCGCCTGGCGTATGGCTTCCTTGGCAGCATTCACTTCGTCCTCTGGGACATGATGGATCGCAAAAACTGAAGGTGGGTCGGCAGGAGCTTGAGCAGTCGACGAAGAAGGCAGTGCACTCGACAATGGTACGGCGAAGGTAACAGAACCCCGATTGGCATCACCAGCGTCCTGAACGACTGGTTCCGCCATCAGCGTCGACTGTGACACCTTGCTTGCAGGAGCTTTCCTATTTTTCCTCGTCAAAGGCCTCTCAGGCTCTTCATCATCATCATCGGGGAGGTCAATAATGTTAGGAGCTGTTCAAAGATCAATCACCAAAATCACATCACCCAATGGTACACATTGCAGTTGAGTCGACCAAATAAAGACAGAATGACAGAAATCATACCCAGATTGGAAGTGACTGCATCCTCCATTACCTCATCCTCATCCCTATAAGCTGAGGTCCCGAAAGTAGCAGCGCTGCCAGTTCCAAAGTTCGTCTGGTTAAATCAAGAAAAAATAAATAGCACAGAGCGTCGAGTGAATACAAAGGGAGACACTCACGCAGAAGCGACCGGGATGTCAATCTTAATCTTCAGCAACGCCTTCCGAGGCTTCTGCTCTGCAACTTTTGGATGCTTTGATGCTTTTTCAGTTGGGGTTGGTGAAGATGTCCGAGGACGCTTTGAAGACTTGCCAGTCTGAGCAATCGCCTTTTCACGGGCGCTCGGTCGTTCTTGGTCAAGCTTGGATCACCTCTCCCTGCGAGGAGGCGACTCGACTTCTTCTTCGTCACTTGAGTCGTCGCTTTCTTCGTCCCCTTCTCCGTCAGAATGTCATTCGCCACTGTTGCCGCCGCTCGCCTCTCCTTCCGGATCTTGCTCTTGCTCTCCGTTGGGCACTGAGTACATTTCGATAAGGGCCTGAAAGAAAGCAGGAAGAACAAAGTCAGTCGACGCAGTATAGGCCACTGCGCGAGTGAATTCAGATTATAATCAAAAGCTCAGAATCGGACCTTTTCTGGTTCATGGGACTGGTCGAATGGAGGAAATCTCCTGGCTCCCCTAGGGTTGTCCTTGTTTCCGGTTATGCCCGACAGCCACCCCTCCAGTGTGTCGTCATCGACCTCCTCCGGGAGAATCCGAGTGGTGTCGTCAAGACCCGAATACATCCACATCGGATGGTCTCGAGCTTGAAGAGGCTGGATGCACCGCCGAAGGAAAACCTCCAAGAGATCCATACCAGTGACCCCGTCAAGGATAAGCTGGACCACCCGTTCGACCAGCACCCTAACTTGCGCCCTCTCCTTTGAGATCACCTTCAAAGAGGAGGGTTTCCTCACTCGGTCCATGGTAAGAGGAGGGAGGCCAGTCGACTGCCCTGGCGTCAGCTGGTCTTTGCAGTAAAACCAGGTCGACTGCCATCCGCGGACCGAGTCGGGAAGAATCATAGTTGGAAAGGAACTTTTCCCTCTCATCTAAACACCAAGACCCCCACACATCTGAATCACTTGTGTTCTCTCATCACTCGGGTTGTCCTTTTTCACCGTCTGAGAACGACAGGTGAAAATGTGCTTGAAAAGACCCCAATGAGGCCGACAACCCAAGAAATTCTCGCACAAAGACACGAAGGCAGCAAGATACACGATTGTGTTGGGAGTGAAGTGGTGGAGTTGTGCCCCAAAGAAATTCAGAAATCCCCGAAAGAAAGGGTGAGGAGGCAAGGAAAACCCACGGTCGACGTGGGTGGCAAGGAGAACGCGCTCACCCTCCCGAGGTTGCGGCTCGGATTCCTTCCCCGGAAGCCGCACCGATCCATGGGGGATCAGTCCTCCGTCGGCTAGGTCGTCGAGGTCTTCTTGGCAGATCGTCGAGCGGATCCAGTCGCCCTGGATCCAGCCCTTCGGCAGGCCGGCTCGCGAGGAAGATCCACCCCGACTGGTCGCCTTCCCCTTCGCCTTTGTCGTCGCCTTCTTCGCCCGCTCCAGAGCCGCCGTGTTCTCCTTCCCCATCGTCGCCGGCGAGACACATACGGAGCGGCGGCGCTGGGGCGAGAACGAGCACGACGAAGAAGCCTGAAGAGGACGAGAGGAAATGAGAACACATTGTTCAAGAAACCCCGGTCCGACGCCTTATATGAGGTTACTTCCGAGTGGCTGACTGGTAGGCCCGGACGATCCTATCAAATCCCGCAACAGTAGCGCACGCGATACGTGGCGAAAAAGGTGGCGCGGAGATCAAGGCGGCTCTGCCCTATCCCATCCGATTACTGCGGCCTCCCCCGCCCCGCGTGCTTCCCAAAATTCGAATCCCATGAAATCCGCGGGCAGCAGAACAGCTTGTTAGATGGAAGACCTCCTCCACACCATCACTCGGAGCTTTTCAAGTAAAGAAACTCACTCGACAAAAAACTAAGAATGGATCAAGGAGACTGAAAAGGAAGTTGCTGTCGTCACTCAGGTTCATTGATCCGAAACAAGATATGCTCACGGCATGAAAAATGAGTCGGAGAAGTTCTCAACTCCTTCCCCACTCAAACCTCGATACATTCGGGGGCTAATGATGAAGCTATGTACCTAGGGTAGGGTCATGGACCTGTCCTATCTGCCCTACCCAAGGACATCTCTAGAAGAAATCACCTTTCAATCGACTTGGAGGTGTTCCACTCGACAGACTCGAAGACACTCGACCAAGAAGCAATCACTCGACCAAGATCCAACCATTCAACGGCCAGGAGACCTAAAGTCACTCCGCACGCTAACGGTCGGTCATTAAGTAGCTTTTATGATCATCATAGCACTTTATTAGGGGCGTTACCAGTAATGCCCGACCTTAATGTACTTAAAACCCTGCATAACTGAGGGCCGGAGGGGTCTAGCGAACTCTATATAAGCCACCCCCCTCCTCAGTGTAAAGGGTTCGCACCCCTGTGATTCATACACACATAATCCAGTCGACCCCCTCCGGGCTCCGAGACGTAGGCCTATTACTTCCTCCGAGAAGGGCCTGAACTCGTAAACCTCGTGTGCTTACAACTACTCCATAGCTAAGATCTTGCCTCTCCATACCTACCCCCTACATTACTGTCAGACTTAGAACCACGACAGGAACCACGAGCCTTCTTGAGGGAAGCTCCGGTTTGCAAGAAGCTTACACCAAAGTTTGTCTCAATTCGACCAAAAAATTACCGCAACATGTTGGTGCCATGTCATGACACCATGCCAAGTTTCATGATTTTCAGGCGTGTTTTGAATTTACAGGAATTAAAAAATCAAGTTTCTCAATCTTTCTGGCCGAGTCACGATGCCCAGATGTTTGAATTTCACTCCCATCTCTTGCATGAGACCTAGAAATTCACCCAAGGACACACATTTGATTTTTCAGACAACTTTGGTGCACATTAAATACGCAGAAACTCAATTAATGTATAAAAAAGGCCAAACGACACGGAATAATTCCAAAATTTAGCACGATACTTCTATTTAGTCTAATCTGCGAGTGTACAAAAATTAAGGCGGGAGAAGGCAGTGTACATATATTGTTTCGCACACAGAGGTGACACGTTCCCTTTCGGAACCAAGAGCCTTCTTGAGGGAATCTCCGGTTTGCAAGAAGCTTACACCAAAGCTTGTCCCAATTTGGCCAAAAAAATTATCGCAGCACGTTGGTGCCATGTCATGACACCATAACAAGTTTCATAATTTCCAGGCGTGTTTTGGATTTACGGGAATTAAAAAACCAAGTTTCTCAATCTTTCAGGCCGAGCCACGACGCCCAGCTATTTGAATTTCACTCACATCTCTTGCATGGGACCTAGAAATTCACCCAAGGACACACATGTAATTTTTTAAACAACTTTGATGCACTGGAGCCTGTGCTTGTAGTTCAAATTTGAATTATGCACATTAAATGTGCAGAAACTCAATTAATGTATTAAAAAGGTCAAACAAATCCGGAATAATTCCAAAATTTAGCATGGTACTTCTATTTGGTCTAATCTGCCAGTGTAAAAAAATTAAGGCGGGAGAAGGCAGTGTACATATGTCGTTTCGCACACGGAGGTGACATGTTCCCTCTCAGAACCACGAGCCTTCTTGAGGGAAGCTCCGGTTTGCAAGAAGCTTACACCAAAGCTTTTCCCAATCCGGCCAAAAAAATTACCGCAGCATGTTGGTGCCATGTCATGACACCATGCCAAGTTTCATGATTTTAGGCGTGTTTTGGATTTACAGTAATTAAAAAACCAAGTTTCTCAATCTTTCCGGCCGAGTCACGACGCTCAAATTTTGAATTTCACTTCCATCTCTTGCATGGGACCTAAAAATTCATCCAAGGACACACATGTGATTTTTCAAACAACTTTGGTGCACTAGAGCATGTGCTTGTAGTTCAAATTTGAATTATGCACATTAAATGCCCAGAAACTCAATTAATGTATAAAAAGGCCAAACGAACACGGAATAATTCCAAAATTTAGCACGGTACTTCTATTTGGTCTAATCTGCGAGTGTACAAAAATTAAGGCGAGAGAAGTCAGTGTACGTATGTCGTTTCACACACAGAGGTGACACGTTCCCTCTCGAAACCAAGAGCCTTCTTGAGGGAAGCTTTAGTTTGTAAGAAGCTTACACCAAAGCTTGTCCCAGTTCGGCCAAAAAAATTACTGCGGCATGTTGGTGCCATGTCATGACACCATGTCAAGTTTCATGATTTTCAGCCGTGTTTTGAATTTACAGGAATTAAAAAAACCAAGTTTCTTAATCATTCTGGCCGAGCCATGACACCCAGATGTTTGAATTTTATTCTCATTTCTTGCAGGGACCTATAAATTCACCCAAAGACACACATTTGATTTTTCAGCAAACTTTGGTGCATTTAGAGCATGTGCTTGTAGTTCAAATTTGAATTATGCACATTAAATACGCAGAAACTTAATTAATGCATAAAAATGCCAAACGAATCTAGAATAACTCCAAATTTAAACACGACACTCATGTATTAGTAGCATGTTCACTGAATGTAAATGTTCTAGCAATTCAAACACCATCCTTTCTCTCGTAACACCATGTTGTTTTTCAAAACATAATGAAAAAATCAGGTATACAACAAACAGTTTACTAGAAAGAATCGTGTGGGATGCGATATAAAATATCTTGGCACACCGTCTTGTCTGGCTTACGCAGGAAGCTTCGTCGTGTACAGTCCACCGCCCCCGCTTGAACCACACTTGCGCGCCAGTTTCTCGCGACACCGAGCAAAAAAATTTGGTCACCGCAAAAATATCTATCTCCCCGCCCCCTTCCTCCTACCAAAAGCCACATTTCCACTGTTCCTTCTTGCTTTCCAAGTTCAAACCTTCACTGCTGCTTACTGGCAGCTCAACCTCCTCACTGGCGACCCTTCTTCTTGCAGTGCCGCCTCCTCGCCGGCTACCCTTCTTCTTGCAGCGCCGCCTCCTCGCCGGTGACCCTTCTTCTTGCAGCGCCGCCTCCTCGCCAGCGACCCTTCTTCTTGCTGCGCGGCCTCCTCGCCGCTGACACTTCTTCTTGCTGCGTGGTCTCATCGATATGGTCAGGTAATCCACACTCCACCCACACCATCCTCCTCCTTTCCCGTCCCACATGCCCCGAGCGACGGAGCGACACCTTCCATCGAAATCACTAACCCCCTCCTCCAATTAAGCGCCGCCCACAGCCATTTTACACGCAGTATAACGTGGAGCTAAGTAGCATGTGGCTGCACGCGCGAACGAGGTCGCTATGGCTGCCATGCGTGTCGACCGCCAGATCTTGGAGGAGCACCTCGTCTTCGAGGCCACCGTCGACACCGCCACACGGTTGTCTACTTTAAAATAAAGTTCATGATGTTTTCTCGAGGCCACCGCCAGTGCCTTCTAGTGATTTGTCCTCTGTAATGTTAATATGCAATCTAATCTTCAGTTAACAATTTAGTCCTCTGAAATGTAATGTTCAGTTAACACTTTGGTCCAATAATTGCTACATTTCGTAGTACTATTCTCAAGCATTCTTTGTTTTGTTAACTGTCTTATCTTCTAGTACATGTTTCTATTCTGCAATGTGGTGATCAGTTAACTATTTTGGTTCTTTTGGTCTGCTGTCCATTTAACTGTTTGGTTCAATTCTGCAATTTGATTTTTATTTGCTGTGGGTACAATTTTGTATTGTTATGCATGTGACACCAATCGAATTTGGCTGTACTCAATACATATTCTATTGATAGTATGGCAACTCTCAGTTAACCTGATCAAGATCTTCCTTATGTGTGCTGCAGGGAAACAATGAGAGACACTGCGGTTTACCATCGAGGTTTGTTCAAGCAGAGTCCTTTGGCTAATAGCACATTATTGTGCAGTTGCGGGAATCATTTTAATATTTATGTTTCTTACAATTTGGTCTTGCACATGTAGGTCCTGTTGTAAAAGGCTTAGACCCACTGTTCGACCCATTTTGCATATGGGGAAATGAGATGTCCATGAATATCAGCCAAGTTAAGAAACTCAGAAAGATTGTTAGGATGAAGAAACTTGCGACGAATAATAGCAAGATCTTTGTTTGCAAAATGAAGGTGACATCAGTCAACTATAGGATGGTACCAACTCTTTTACCTTGTTTTTACACCTTGCGCCATTTCAAAATTTACAATAGCGACTTAAGCATAGCTTTTTTCAATACTTTTCAAAGCAGCTCACCGATGATCACCTCTCAAACCACCTGCATGGTCAAGAAGCGAGGAAGGTATTCATTCAACACCCACGGTACAATATTGAAGTCTTGCTGAAGAGTACGAAAGTTGGGCGCGCAATTATCCATAGCCACTGGCCTAAAGTTGCAAGGAAATTCAACATCACTGAAGGCTCAATATTTGCCTTCCGCTTCTGCAGTTTTCCAGATGAGATTCGTCTGTCTATTTACCGTGCATGATGCTACTTTCCAAAGGTTTTTTATGCTGCATGTGAAACTTGGTGCTGTTGTGTAATGGCATAATGAGTGCCGAAGCTATCTGATGTAATTCGATTATGAAATCCTGGTTGCTTTTATACAGATATGAAATATCTGGCGTGTTTTATAAGAAATATCAGTTTGATTAGTACATGGATTATCAATAATAGGCTAATTACCCTGCTTATTTGGGGTTTTCTATTGCAGACGGTTACTCAGACAGCACCATGGGCTATGAACTCAAACAACCAACATGGTTTCTAGAAAGTAGGCGTGTTCGATCAACTAACAATCACGCACGGCTTCCGGCAGCGAACTGTTTGCGTTAGACCACCTTGCACAAACGTTTCCACACAAAGAACTGTGTGTGATATACATACGAACGGAAACATTTTTTTTTGGATTGACTATGTGGGATGTACATAAGAACATAAACGAATTCCTTGGATTAACTGTGTTTGATATACATACCTACGGAAATGTTTTTATGGGATTTACCGTGTGGGATGTACATACTTACGGAAATGATTTTCTCAGATTACCGTGTGGGATGTACATACCTACGAAAATGATTGGGTTTCGATGCCTCACCGGATCGCACACGGCCCCAGCCTGGGTCCCAGGAGGGCCTATCCCCAACGATTTCTGGGTCGTGTGGGAAGGACACCCTATCGCACACACTCACTTGACGACGGTTCCAAATGCCGTCACGGAAAAGGGTTAAAAACCGTTTGTTTAGCACGTCGTTGTACCAGTGAACTGGAACATGTTGACCTTCTTGACACGAGCACTCCTCAAAACTGCAGCACTTAGTGGCACAAGACTAGAGTGGAAGTAGGCACACACTACTCTCGTGAGCGGACATATGCCGAGTGCAGATTCTGGCGATTCCGTGCTGGTGTCTTGGTCTAAACTTTCTGTAGAACACTTGGATGGCGCTGACATAGGAACACATGGGAACATGCTGATGGCACATGTGTACGGCTTGAGGTGGAGATCATCTAGGCAAACCAATGGGGTGGCCACACTTGGAGCGGGTTTGATTGTTGCTGACACCTCCACAGCGATAGAGATGAGAGTTGTAGCATTGTCCCCTCGTGGGCTCGTGGTCGAGCAGGTGGTAGCTGATGCGTCGACGGATTCCATAGGCATTGTAGAGGGGATCTGTGTAGATGTCGACGCACGCACAGAGGCCATGGCCGAACCATTATTGGAGACAGCATCGTGCGTGAGGGAGTTCACCGTGGTTGAGTGGTCGCCCGAGATGCCCAACATGGGGGTTGGACTCAAGGCCACGGCCGCTGGCTCGAGGTCGAAGCAACCGCGCTCAGGGACGACACCGATGGTGACCTTGGACGAAGCTAATGTTGAGGCAGGAGTGGGCGCAGACACTGACATGGTGATGGCGCAGCTTGGGCATTGCATCGAACATGTTGCGTGCGACGTGGTAGTGAGGTCAACGCCGTCAGGTGCGGCCATGCCCAGGTCGTTGCCGAGCCGTAGAGTGGCCCCGCGGTTGATGGAGGTCTTGGTGGTGGTCGCAGCAGGCATGAGAGAAGCGATGTTGTCGACACTGTGGAAGCCCACCGCTCAAGCATGGCACACATCTCCTTGATAGCCGGCTGCACCGTGCGTTTGACGGCCGCCTCCACAGCCGCCTTGATGGAGCTAACGAGTCGTGCTTTCCAATCCATGGGATTGAGGATGAGTGGTGAAATTGAAGGAGAAAGGTGGTAGGAATGGCTCTGAATATCAAATATTAACAACACAGTAGTATATATGCCAATTGCTTACTGATTCTAGCTACAAGCCATTGATTTGGAGGATGAGGCCATGGCAGGGGAGGAGAGGAACACGAAAAGAGGAAGAAGATACATAAGCGGTCTAGATTCTAGCCAACTTGCCTATTGCCGATTGCCTCGTATATGTAGTTGCTTCCTTGCCAGGCCTCCGTGCAGCCCAAGCCGAGCAGCATATGGCCCAACCCAGCACACTAGTAGGGTTCGCTAACACATATTTTTTTTGAAGCCAGGCAAAAGATTTGCCATTTTCATTAAATAAGAGAGGAGGTTCAGACATATGTCGCAACGCGACCAAAAGAAAAGACTACTCTCGCAACATGAGACTACTCAAATGCTTGGCCCCAGCCAAAGTCCACAGGTGGGCCTTCTCTTTAATTCTCATGACGATAATTGTGGTCGGAGTCGCGGCGTTGCGAAAAATTCTGGCATTTCGTTCTTTCCATATCTCCCATGAGACAAGCATCATAATGGAGGCAAGAGCCTTTCTGTTATGATCCGCGTTGCTCACCGCATTTTGCCACCAAGTTTGAACCGAAACTTCATTTCGCCAAATCATTGGTGAGCAGTCGTGGATTCCCAGCCAAATGGTAATCTCATTCCAAACTCTATTCGTGAATCTACACTGAAATAGCAGGTGGGCAGAAGACTCTTGAACTTGCTTGCAAAGGGGGCAAAGGTTGCAATTGGGCCATCCCCGCCGAGATAAGCAATCGGCTGTCCAGACTCGGTTCTGGAGAACTAGCCAAGTAAAGAACTTGCATTTGGGAGGAGCCCACGTCTTCCAGATCATGGAAGTATTGGTACTGTAGGTGAGTCCCGCAAATTGCGCCAAGTAAGCGAGGATGTCGTGTACTCTCTGCTGGTAGTGAATTTCCACAAAATAGTGTCTTGTCTATCCTGGCTTAGAGTGACACCGACAACCTTCTTCCAGAGGTTGGCGAACTCCTGCAAGTGCGTCAAGGTGAGGCCCTGTGTGGTGTTGATCTGATGGATCCAAAAATTGTTGTCCAAAGCCTTGCTAACCACACAGTTCTTTCTTTTTGAAATCTCAAAGATTTTAGGCGCGATGTCTTTGGGTCGAAAACCATTCAGCCAAGAGGATTCCCGGAAAATAGCCTTGTTGCCATCACCAATGGTAACCGTCGTGGCCGCCGCAAAGAGATCTTTATCCTTGTCAGAGCAAGGCGTTCCCATCCGGGCCCATGGTTTTGGCGGATCCGCCCACTCAAACCACAACCAACAGAGGCGTAGAGCAGTAGCAAATTTCTCCAGGTTGAGCACACCTAGACCTCCATGAACTTTGGGCTTGCAAACTAGATCCCAGTTCACCTTGCACTTGCCTCCCGTCACCTTATCACATCCTGCCCAGAGATAGGCATGTCTGAGACTATCAATCTTTTTCCTCACTTCTACAGGTAGGTCCAACGGGGTGAGGTGATATATCGCAATCGCCGTAAGGACAGCCTTGACCAGGACGATGCGCCCCGGGGTAGCCACATGTATGGCCGACCAGGGAGCTAACACATATTTGCTTCTTTTTTATTGTAATCGGGCGATGCGGTGCTATTGTGAAATCCGGCGCGCTTTCTAATCAAACAGATGCTTTACTGGCAGACAATATGTGATTAATTTTAGATGGTCGTCTTCCGTGTTCGTGTTTATGGACCAATCTTCGATCCACAGATGAATACGGGTTCAATTTACAGGCCAACGTTAAAGATGACTAACACTAACACAAGGGGGAAGCCTCACGACGCGATGCACGGGGAGTGGATGAGCACCTATGTATGAAAATTCCGTGTGTGTGTGTGTGTGTCGCAGGGGGGCGTCGCGCGCGCGTGGTGGCCGCATGGGGTGGGCGTGCGTGTGGCGGATCGTGGTGCCTATCGGGAGGTGACTGGGGAGGCGCTCGCGCAGCCAAACATGTGGCGGCAAGGAAGCAAAGTCAATGTCCAATCTCCATGTTCAGGCAACGTGAACGCACATGGGTCGCCAGCACTAGTCGCCCGAGATTGTGTCGCAACAACTTGGTCTAAAAGACGGAGTGGTACTCAACAAGTTCGAATCAGTGCTCAGATCAGCTCAGAAGAAGAGAAATACTCCGGTCCTTTGCTAAGTTTGATCAAATTTATATTAGAAATTATTAGCATCTATAATATCTAATAAATATAATATAAAAATATATTCCAAGATGAATTTAATTTGTCCAAAGTCAAACTTTGCTAAGTTTGACCAAATTTATATTAGAAATTATTAACATCTATAATATCTAATAAATATAATATAAAAATATATTTCAAGGTGAATCTAATGATATTTGTGTTGTTATGTGAATGTCTATAATTTTTTATATAAATTTGGTCAAAGTTGGATGAGATTGACTTCGGACAAACCTAATATACAGAGTAGAAAGGACCGAATGAAGTACATGTATACATAACAATCAGTGCTTAGATACTGTTGGTAGTCTGTCTACATGGCTACCTACGTACTCCATGGCGCTACACACGGGATTTGGCTGTTGACGACTTGAGGCAGGGGAGCAGCAACCGGTCCTGTTGTTTGTATATTTCTTTTCTTTTTGTCGGTGTTGTTGCTGTTTGGGTTCACTGTACCTACGAATGCGATTGTTCAACACGGTTTGGCGCGAGACGTATAGATAGCGTACCAATGTGTAGTAGTAAGTGCGTATTTTAATTGCTACGATGTTGACCGCCCACACGAAATTAGGTACAATGATCATCAGAGTGCGTGTACCAAATTTATGAAATACTCTCTTTGTCACATAATGTAGAAGCAGAAAATGCGAAAATTCATCTCTACACCCGAGCTCATCTGCGCCTGGGCTGACGAAAAAATCAAAATAAATATTAGAAAAATTCAAAAAATTCTTTTTTTATGCGGTAGACAATTTGATGCGTGAGATCCGCTTCAATTTTCAAATCATTTGGGCATCTGAGCAGCTCTCGGCAAAAAAAGACAAATTGGGGGTCTATAAAAAAGTTTACCGTTCATGTATTGTTTTGGTCCAATTTGTCTTTTTTGCTAAGAGCTGCTCAGATGTTCAAATGATTTGAAATTTGAAGCGGGCCTCACGCACCAAAGTTTCTACCGCACAAAAAAATGGAATTGTTTGAATTTTTTTATAACCGGGTGCAGATGAATCTTGGCACCGAAACGCCGCAACCCGGAAAACGCTTTTATATTATAGTACAGAGGGAGTAATTTTACTTTTTCTTAAATGATTCACTACGGTCGACTAGCCGAGCCACACGCCGACCACACGTGTCAGCCTTGGCCCACCCACCGCTATATTTCTCCCGTATCACATCCTTATCCCCATCATTTCCATCTCCCCGAGCACAACCCCCTCCCTTTCTCTTCGTTGAGCGGTTCCCGTCATGGATCTTGTCTCCCTGAGACGCCCACCCTCCTCCTCTCCCCACCGGCTCCTGCGCACCAGCGCCACCACGTCGCAGCCTCGCAGGGGTGCTATGAGGCTGGCCGGGGGGCGCTGATTCGAAAGGGCTTGCGTATGGCTGTTACACGGGCATCGTGAGGGGGGGGGGGGTCGATGGTGGCCGCCGGATAGTCCTGCACGGGGCATGGCAGTGTTGCAATATGGGGAGGGGGCAGCGCGGTGACTGGCTATAAGTGGCGGGGGGCAGTGCTATTTTGGCGTCCACAGGTCCTGCAACCTGCGGACGTGCTGGAACCTATGGGCTAAAAAGTTGCAACCAGCGGTTGGTCATGTTGGAAGTGCGAACTGGCCATATTGGAACCGTCGAGCGGAGAAGCTGCAACCGTTGTTGGTGTATGCTCAAACTGGTGACCGCCGATGTGGCGACCAGCGGAGCCAGGTGCTACAAGTGCGACAAGAGGGTTGTTTTTTGTTGTGACCGGCTAAGTTTATGCTAGTAACATGGTGTCAGGGTGTTGGAACCAGTGTGCATAGACGTTGGAACCGCAATGGGCGAAGCTTTGACGACAGAGTGGAAGTTGCAACCGCTGCCGGAGGTGCTGCAACCGGTGAATCTAATTGTTATGACCCAGGCGACCGCGCCTATGGGATGCTGCAACGGTGGAGCTAGATGTTGGAACCGACAGCCACAGTTATGAGTGTGGTGACGTGCGAGCCGAGATTGCCGGCGATGGAGAGGATGTTGCAACCACGATGACGATGGTGTTGTGACCGCGGTGACGAGCTGCTTTGAGTGGCGATGGTGCTTTTCTAGGGAATCTGTAGTTTTTTAACGGCCCTCCCTAGTGCTTGGAGCCGACGTTGGGGAACGGGCCGATAGAGGTGGAGTGGTGTGGCGCCGGGGTGCTGCAAGAAGCATCGAGGGGAGCGACGACCTCGTCGATGGGTGCTTGCTTTTACAGGAGTTGTTAGGATTCCCCTAAGTGTAAGGGTGAAGCAGAATGGTAGCAAGTAACCAAGATTATCAATCTAGTAGGAATCACACACACACACACACACACACACACACTTGTACCCAACATGTCAAGAGGGTTCTCAGTCCCCTTGATTTGCTAGTTACAAGATTAAACGTAAGTGATAGAGATTGATAGTGGCAAAGTAGAATGGAAAAAGAGTACCAATTGTTTAGAAGAATCACCTAATGGAGAATAGACCCAGGGGCCATAGGGTCACTAGTGGCTCTCTCGAAAACAGCAGATGGCATGGTAAACAAATTACAGCTGGGAGATTGACCAGGTTGCAATATTTATGACTATGATCATTTATGGTATAATCTCATATAGACATTACGTCTGTGATAAGTAGACCGTTAATCCAACTACATCTACTACTAATACTCCACCACGAAACCACTATCTAGCATGTATCTCAAGACATTAAGTTTGCAAGAAATAGAGTATCACAATAAGTAAGATGACGTAATGTAGGCAGGAATATGACAACACCCCATTGTTTTATCCTTAGTGGCAGTGATAGAGTAACAGTAATAACAACAACAATAGTAATAAGTACTCCCTCCGTCCCATAATATAAGAGCGTTTTTGACACTACACTGGTGTAAAAAAACGCTCTTACATTACGGGACGGAGGGAGTATAAGTCAATCAATATGACAAAACCTTGTCGTTATATCCTTAGTGTCACTGTAGAGTAATAAAAATTGCAGCAACAACAGTAACAAGTTTGTAGCAAAGCAGAACAGTAGTGATTTAACCGAGACAATAACAGAAAAGCGTAGGCATGGAGTAGCGATGGGGTGTTTAGATGAGATTCAATATGCAACAGTCATAACCTAGAATGAGACAAACTAGCTCCAATTCATCAATCATATGTAGGCATGTATTTGTTGGGAAACATAGTAGAAAACAAAAAAATTGGACTACGAACACCCATGAACAATATGAAGGTGCATTAGAGGATTGGATCATGATCGTTACCAACTCCAAGTTGTAGTGGAAGTAGACGAGTCGGTGTAGGTCATACTTGGAGTCTCTCATACCACCCATGAATGATCATCACATGAACCGCCCTCGAGCGATCCCTCGAACCGAAGACCGAAAGAACGACCTTTCTACAGTTTGCAAGCGTACGGTCTTCACGATCCGGCAATGCTTCATCATCCATAACTAATCACCACCGGAGAATTAGAGGAGAAGATTAGAGCCACATGAGGCTTCTAATTATGAGGATTAGAGGAACTGGAACTAGCTCTAATTGTCTGAATTAGAACTAGTAGTATAGGACTAGAGGAGACTCATAAAGTTGTCTCTCGATTGTGGCCAATACCTCAAGTATATATAGGTTAGAAGGGAAGAAGAGGGCAGTCACCACGGAGGGAAAGTCCCTCCTTGGGGCACTGGCCAAAGGGGGGAGGGGTCTCCAATTCAGCCCCCCACAAGGAAAGGGGGGGCGCCACTTCCTATTGGGACATGGTGGCCCAATACTCCTTCCACCACTTAGCCTTTTAAGGCCCGTTGATACTAAATTAAATATAAAATCCATCTAACAATTACTAGAGCCTTTTATATATAATTTAACACCTCCAAAAACATTTTTCACCTATATATTATTTATCGATAATACCCAATATTGCCCGATAAACTCCGAAACCCTTCCGGTGACCCCGAAACGCTTCCGGTTCCTCCTGGAACTATTACGAACATTAATGGAACTATTTCAAAAATAAATCCTCAATACTCCCATCCTACTAACACTTAGCAGATCATGATTACTATAATCTTTTTACCCTATAGGTTTGGTAAAGCATAGACACGAACGAAGCCCATTCGTTCAATGACCGATAGCGGAACCGCGGACATCCATATTGATCCCTACGATTACATGAATGACATTCGAGTGAACTTTCAACTATCATGTGATGTTCCCTTTACTTTGTGATACTTTACAGAACCCGAGGTGAGATATCTCGGTATCCTCTTGAGTCATAACATGCTCACAATACCGATCTCCTCGTTGCCACTTTTGTTCTACTTTCTCGTTGTCGTGTTCCGCCATTCCCGTGACAAAGTCACCTATGTCTGGCCAGATGATGATGGATGTCGTCACAATGCGAGGGCCCTAAGAATATCTCTCCATCGTCGGAGGAGCAAATTCCACTCTCGAGTTATCAGGTTCCTTGTCAAACTTTTCAATGAACCTGTAAGTTATCGTTATGATCACCAAGTTATCGATGATGTTTGATCAACCCCAAAGCTCATCTTACTGTAAGAAGTGACTATGATACTCTCATGGTCTAAGGAACTAAAATCACAAGTTAAACACTCTGTGTTATAACATTTGACTTATGACGATATTATCTCAAAGCATAAGAAACAAGTTTTGGGTCGATACAATATGATCGTTCTTCTAACGTCATACTCTCAATGTTGTTTTGAGACTATCTTTAAACTTAACAATATCTCAAGATCCAGAAAACATGATCACCAACAACACTTGAACTAGTCTTAGAGGCAGAACTAGGTATCTTATTTTAGCGTTTATCGTTCTACACGTGCATATGAGTTTTCCACTGAATCGCATATTCCAGGATCATAACAGTTATAGCATAGAATATAAACTCTAAATTCTGAACTCAGAAATGTAATGATACAATATTATTGCCTCTAGGGCATACTTCCAACAGAATTTCGTATATAGTCATAGGTGTTTGTGATAAGAACTTACATAACATCTTTTGTCTTACCCTCCCTTGGCAGCGTTGTCCTAATGGAAACTAAGGGTAATTAAGGCACTCCTTTTAATAGATAACTGGAACAAAGCATTAACACATCATGAATACATGTAATCCTGAAATGACAGTTATCCCCATAGAGTATCCCAATTGTTGTCACTTTAGGGTCTAGGGTTCAGAACAATAACATGTGCATACAACTTGTAGTCAAGATCAAGAACTCAAATACATTCATGAAAACATAATAGGTTCACATCTAAAATCATGTCACTTGGGCCCTCGTGACAAGCATTAAGCATACCAAAGTCATAGCAACATCAATCTCGGAACATAGTGGATACTAGAGATTAAGCCCTAACAAATCAGATAACGATTACGTAAGAAATCTCATTCAAATCCCATCTACCTCCATATGCCTACAGAAGATTACTCACACATATATGTGAGAATCATGAAATTGTTGATAGAGAAAGGTTAGTGATGATGATGGAGACAAATCCCTCTCTCCGGAGGCACAAAGGGGCCTAGATTAGGCCTCACAACGAAGAACAGGAGATGGCAGCGGCTTTGTATCGTAAAACGCGATGAAACTATCTCATGATTTTTTGGATGAGATGTGGATTTACAGCACCTGAATCAGGCCAAGGCGGTGTCCAGGGGTCCCACAAGGACATGTGGCGTGACCAGGGGTGGCCGCGCCTCTTGCCCTTGTGGCCCCCCGAGGCTCCTCTGCGGTACTCAATCTCAAGCTCATTGTTCTTGGAGCTAGTGAAACAAGCCTTGAAGCTTTGAGCAATGAACTTCTTCCATTTGGAAATCTTGTGTCGGTGTCAAAACTGGCGGATCTCTGGTAGGGGGTCCCGAACTGCGCGTCTAGGCGGATGGTAACAGGAGGCAGGGACGCGATGTTTACCCAAGTTCGGGCCCTCTTGATGGAGGTAAAACCCTACGTCCTACTTGATTGTTCTTGATGATATGAGTAGTACAAGAGTTGATCTACCACGAGATCAGAGAGGCTAAACCCTAGAATCTAGCCTATGGTATGATTGTATGTTGTTCGTCCTACGGACTAAACTCTCCGGTTTATATAGACACCAGAGGGGGCTAGGGTTACACAGAGTCGGTTACAAGGAAGGAGATCTACATATCCGTATTGCCAAGCTTGCCTTCCACGCCAAGGAGAGTCCCATCCGGACACTGGACGAAGTCTTCAATCTTGTATCTTCATAGTCCAATAGTCTGGCCAAAGGATATAGTCCGGCTGTCCGGATACCCCATAATCCAGGACTCCCTCAGTAGCCCCTGAACCAGGCTTCAATGATGATGAGTCCGGCGCGCAGATTGTTTTCGGCATTGCAAGGCGGGTTCCTCCTCCGAATACTTCATAGAAGATTTTGAACACGAGGATCGTGTCCGGCTCTGCAAAACAAGTTCCACATACCACCGTAGAGAGAATAATATTTCCATAAATCTAATCTGCCGACGTACCCTGTAGTGTGACATCACACCACAGCCATGTCTTTATTCGAATCGTTTTTCATAACCAATCTCAGCGTGTTTCGCGAGGCAGTTTCCTTGTCACGTCTTGTCGAAGCAGAGATCGTGTCCCCTTTATTACGGGATTCCCATCAATACGGACATGGGTAACCCAACTGCGCCATCAATTACGGCGCTTGGGGGATAAGCGAGTTTTGCCAGGCTAGTGGGGGCGCATAGTTTAGTCCGCCCTTATAAAGGGATAAGGGTTCACCTTTTTCAACCCACCCCTTCTTCCTCTTTGCTCATCCATTCTCGCGCACTCGAGCTCCAGCACCCAAGTCCACATCCTTCTCCTCAACTCTCTCCAAACATGTCCGGAGCGGGAGGCAAGTGGATGGTCTCCTCCGTCACAGAGGAACACATCAAAAAACTACGTGGGGCCGGATAATTAGCCGCAGATATCGCGCACCGGCTACCAGCCGCGGGGCAGATCGTCCCTACCCCAGAACCTTACGAAAGGGTGGTTTTCCTCCCCCACTTTGTCCACGGACTGGGGTTTACCCTCCATCCATTCGTCTGCGGCCTTATGTTCTATTATGGGCTGGACTTTCATGATCTGGCCCGGAATTTCATCCTCAACATCTCGGTGTTCATCGTCGTGTGCGAGGCTTTCCTCCGCATCCGGCCCCACTTCGGCTTGTGGCTGAAGACCTTCAATATCAAGCCGAAGGTAGTAGGCGGCCAACAAGCGGAATGCGGCAGAGCTATGGTGGGCAAAATGCCCAACGTTACATGGCTTAAGGGCTCCTTCGTGGAGACCATAAAGGGGTGGCAATCGGGGTGGTTCTACATCACCGAGCCGTGCGACACCAACTGGGTGGCGGCCCCCGAGTTTCGATCCGGAATCCCCACGCGGCTCACTTCCTGGAAGGAGAAGGGCATGTCCTGGGGCTCATCGGTGGAGCTGGACGGACTCCAGAAGTGTATCCGGAACATGATAAGCAAGAAACTTAAGCTTGTCAACATAGTCCAGGTCATGCTCTTCCGCCGGATCCTCCCGTGTCAACAACGGGCTTTCAACTTATGGGAGTCTTGCTCCCTTTGCTCCTGGAGTCCGGAAGGTCGCCTTGAGGCGCCTCCCATAAGTTCGACCTCCCGGAGGCGCCTCAAGGCGACCTTTCGGACTCCAGGAGCAAAGGGAGCAAGACTCCAAAGGGCTCCAAGTTCGGCCCTCAGCCGAACACCGCACCAGAACCTCCAGTGGTTCCGGACTCCGGCAGGCGGCCCCCTTCCAAGAGGGGCAAGCCATCCGTGCCGGTGACCTCTGTCCATCCAGAGGCACCGGACAACCTGTTGGGAGCGCTTCGTGGCGCTTCCATCGACGAAGAGCACCGCACTATTATGAGTGCGGTGATCAAGAAGGCTCAGTCCGCCAAGAGCGGACTGACTGAAGCCTGTGCCAGCCTTCTAACAGGCTTTGAGGTAAGTATTTAAAATATAGGCAAATATTACCGCATAGATAGTATCCCCTGATGCTCTGTTTGGTGTTCACAAAGAAAAGCCGAATAGAGGATCAAATAATATCAGCAGGAGTCTAATATAAGTATGTTTGTATGCGTATGCAGGCTTCGCTGCTGACCTCTGCCGCACTGACTACGGAGGTCGCCGCACTGAAGCAGGACCTTGAGCGGTCCGAGAAAGAGCTCGGCCTTGCCAAGAGGCAGCTCGAGGAGAACAAAGGTAAGTAATACCTTGTCTATATATATAAAAAAAGATGTGGTTGCAAAATGATAGGATCATCATGGATGTGCCAGGGGCCATGACTGAAGTGGCGACCCTGAAGCGAGCGCTGTCCGAGGCCGAAAACAAAGCGGCCGAGGAGCGCACCGAGCGGGAGAAACAAGAGGCACGGGTGGACGAGGTGCAGCAAGAGCTCCAAGCTCTCGTGAAGAAGCACGAGACTTTGGAGCTTGACTCGAAGACGCGACAGTCCGAGCTTGCCGCGGCCCTCGAGAGCACAAAGCATGCCAAGGTTGAAGCCCAAAAGACCCTCCAGGAAATTGAGGCAATGAGGAAGATAGCGGCGGGTAAGGCATTCAATATGCAAAGCAAGCATGTGGAAGTAAATTACTTGTTACTTACCCGAGTCCGGAGCTCTCCAGGAGCATTCGCAGATTTGCCCCACAGCGTGTCAGATGCCGTGTAGTATTACCAGGCCAAGGAGGGAAGCTCGACGGAGAAGTTGTTCTGGTCTCAGTATACTGGGACCGAACACCCGATGCCTGTGAGCGACCAGCTGAAGCAACTGGTCGAGCTGCACAAGGCGGCCGAACAGGCCATGAGGGGCCTTATAGTCCGGATGTGGCATGGCAACTCCCTTCCCAACAGCTACTTCGGCCTGGTGAGGCAGCTTGTGGATGCCTGCCCACGGCTAGAAGTCATAAAGCGGTCCGTCTGCATCGAAGGTGCACGTCGGGCTTTTGCCCGTGCGAAGGTGCACTGGGCCAAGATGAACGCCGAGAAGCTGGTGAAGGAGGGGCCGCCGCAGGGCAAGGAGCATCGCCACCCCGAAATGTATTATGAGGGTGTCCTGAAGGGTGCCCGACTTGTGGCGGACGAGTGTGCGAAGGATGTAATTTTTGAATGAACTTGCTCGTGTGATCCTGTACTATGAAAACTTGTTCATATGCGCTATGCAACGCTTGTTTGAATTTAAAATATTACCTTCTGTGCGGTAGTTTATTAAATCTGAGAGATGTCCAGTCGTCGGCTTCTGCCCCCATGCCACGAGTACTAGGGTGTTCGGGATAAATCTGAGCACTCTTTTTCCCATTGTTGGGTCCTTCGAGGGAGGTGCTCAGCACAACGAACAAGGCAATCAGACTATAATGCTTTATCACTCTCACTTAGCCATAGAAGTCTACAATTTTAAATTTTGGCGAAGCCCCTAGTATTCGGAAGGCTGAATTTGGGGCACTATACACGCCTTAAGTCGGACAAAGCCGACTCCTCGCTCTAAGCGGCATAAGTCTTTAGGGACTCGAGACCTCTCGAACAGCGACCAGCTCTCGCCTTATCATGACAGTCAGTTTTAGCTTTCTCTACTGAGGTGCTTGCCCAGATGAACCGGGGCACAATCGCAGTAGTTCTCCCAGTGCTACCTTATCTGATATAGCGGAACGTAAGGTACCAAAACATGGGAGCCGGGCAAACCCAACTATTGACCCAAGACATGATTCAGAGCTGATGCATATAATGCTATAAGTTCGGGGTGCCGCACTGTCGAAAGTGTTCGGACTTCTCACGCCGTATTATGGGGTATGCTTAAGCCCCTGGCGTATTGGCCGTACCAGAGTGTACGGGTGTTGAATGTCATGAATGAACATATATATATATATATATATAAGAATAGAGAATGCGGTAATACTCTAGTGCTATGCATTGTTTACTCAAAAAGGTGCGTCGAAGCAGAATGATACAAGTAATGCGATAAGCAAAAAGTAGGACTATTTGACATGTCCCCTCCAAGGGAAAGATGAGGAATGGTATTTAAAGCAGGTATTTCACTCGTTATGAGAGACCACCTGGGAATTCCATGATGCAACGTAGCTTTCTGCCTCCATGGTTGTTGTATCGTGTGTCCGGCAATCGTACTGCCGGACGGGGTTTCCAGAGAGTAAAGTCCTGAAAGAGAGAAAAAATAATAAGGCGGGAAGCCCCTAGTGCGGTTGAGCCACGTTTTGGGGCGTGCCGTAGTTGTGACCCCCCCCCATCTATGCCCATGGTATTTTCAATGCGTAATTATGTACGCGTGGCACGGATTTTGCCGTTTGGTGGGGACTGGGGTGGGGGCCGCATTGCTATGCGAGCTTGAAGCGTGCCAGGCGGTCTTGTTGCAGATTACTCTGGGCGTGCTTGACGGTGTCCGGGCGTTTAATCACCGAACTGGTGGATTGCCTAAAGAGGCTGCTTTGTGCTTCTGCTGCGAGGGCCGCAGTGTGCTCCTCCATGCGGAGAGAGCGCTCTGTGTTTCCATTGACTGTGATGACCCCCCAAGGTCCTGGCATCTTGAGCTTGAGGTATGCATAATGCGGTACCGCATTGAATCTCGCAAATGCAGTTCGCCCGAGCAGTGTATGATAGCCACTGCAGAAAGAGACTATATTGAAGATTAACTCCTCGCTTTGGAAGTTATCCGGGGATCTGAAGACCACTTCCAGTGTGACTGAGCCTTTGCAATGGGCCTCTACACCTGGTATGACGCCTTTGAAGGTCGTTTTTGTGGGTTTGATCCTTGAGGGGTCTATACCCATTTTGCGCACTGTGTCCTGATAAAGCAGGTTCAGGCTGTTGCCGCCATCCATAAGGACTCGAGTGAGGTGAAATCTGTCGATGATTGGGTCTAGGACCAGTGCGGCGAATCCGCCATGACGGATACTAGTGGGATGGTCCCTGCGATTGAAGGTGATCGGACAGGAGGACCATGGGTTGAACTTTGGGGCGACTGGCTCCAACGCATATGCGTCCCTTAACACACGCTTCCGCTCCCTCTTGGGGATGTGGGTTGCGTATATCATGTTCACCGTCTGCACTTGTGGGGGGAACCTCTTATGTCCTCCGGTGTTCAGTGGTCGGGCTCCTCCTCGTTATCGCTATGTGACCCCTTATCTTTGTTTTCGGCATTTAACTTGCCGGCCTGCTTGAACACCCAACATTCCCTGTTGGTGTGGTTGGCTGGCTTGTCGGGGGTGCCGTGTATTTGACATGAGCGATCGAGTATACGGTCCAAACTGGACGGGCCCAGGGTGCTTCTTTTGAATGGCTTTTTCCGCTGACCGGGTTTAGAGCCTCTGAATCCGGCATTGACTGTCGTATCCTCGGTATTATCATTGTTGATGCGGCGCTTCTGTTTGTTGCGACGTGACCTGCCATTGCCATCCTTGGTATCTGAAGTACCATGGTCCTTTATTATATTATTGTTGCGAGCCAGCCAGCTGTCCTCTCCCGCGCAAAAGCGGGTATGAGTGTCGTGAGGGCTGCCATAGATTTTGGCTTTTCCTGGCCAAGGTGCCGGGCGAGCCACTCGTCGCGGATGTTGTGCTTAAAAGCTACTAGGGCCTCTGCATCCGGACAGTCGACGATTTGATTTTTGTTTGTCAGGAACCGTGTCCAAAATTGCCTGGCCGGTTCCTTTGGCTGCTGAATTATGTGGCTCAAGTCATCGGCATCTGGTGGTCGCTCATAAGTGCCCTGGAAGTTGTCGAGGAATGCAGCTTCCAGATCTTCCCAACAGCCAATGGATTCTGCTGGCAGGCTATTGAGCCAATGCCGAGCTGGTCCTTTGAGCTTGAGTGGGAGGTATTTGATGGCGTGTAGATCGTCACCGTGGGCCATGTGGATGTGCAGGAGGAAGTCCTCGATCCATACCGCATGATCTGTTGTGCCGTTGTATGATTCGATATTTACGGGTTTGAAACCCTCTGGGATTTGGTGATCCATTACTTCTTCTGTGAAGCATAGGGGGTGTGCGGCACCTCTGTACTGGGCTATGTCGCGGCGCAGCTCAAATGAGTCTTGTCCGCTGTGTTCGGCCTGGCCGGATTTACTTTTACTGTATCCGGCGTGACGGTTATCGTCTCGTGTAGTGGCGCGCCCTCGTGATCCGTAGATTGATCTTGCCTGTTTTGCTTTGTCCTCCAATATGTCTCGCGGGTCTAGAGTGTTTCCCCGTGCCTAGACATTTTTATTTGAGTGGCGTCGGGGTGCAGGCTGAGCTTTTGGCTGAAATGCCTCTCTGTCGCGGCCACGAGGTGGCCGATCAGCCGCGTCATACGCTGGAGATGTAGGTTTTAATGCTTCCTCCTCCAGTCGGGGTAGCAACCTGCGCTTTGGGTAACTCTTGGAGGGGCGTTCGAGTTCATATTCCTCGGCCGCAAGGACTTTAGTCCATCTGTCATCTAGCAAATCTTGATCAGCTTGAAGCTGCTGTTGCTTTTTCTTAAGGCTATTTGCCGTGGCTATAATCCGGCGCTTGAAGCGCTCTTGCTCGATGGGATCCTCAGGCACGACAAATTCGTCATCGTCGAGGCTTGCCTCGTCTTCGAAGGGAGGCATGTAATTATCATCCTCCGCCTCTCCATCAGCCGCTCTCTCGGAGGGGCTGGCTTCTCCATCCTCCTGCTCTAAATCTTGCTGGAGGGGATTGTTGTCATCTTCGGAACTGTCCGGAGTGCTATTATCTCCTGTGCCGGTATCACCTCTTTTGCTTTGGCGAGACTTAGAGCGGCGCCACTGACGTCGGCGCTTGAGTTGCTTCTTGGAGGGGTCATCCTCCGTTGTCTCGTTGCCATTGCCTTCTTTGGGTGTGTCCACCATGTATATATCATATGATGAGGTGGCTGTCCAGTGTCGTGTGGGCAGTGGTTCCTGTTCGTCTCCCGCATCGTCGTCCATACCGTCTGATATAGGATGAAATCCTAGAGGGGGATCTTTTCACACTTGGAGGGGGAAAGGGCAAACTCTCAAGAACACAAAGAGGAAATCACTCAAACAATTCCCCAATTACACATCCACTAGAATAGCAATACAAGATCCACAAGTCACAAACAAAATCAAAGGAAAGATACAATGGCAAAGTTCTTCCCACTCCTAGGAGATGAGGTCTTGAAGATAGTCTTCTCCTAGAGGAGGTCTTGAAATCCACTAGGATTCTTCCCAAAGGGGCCTTGATTCCACAAGTGGGAAGGTAGAAGGAGCAAAGCTCACAAATATCTCATCTCATACTTTGCTAACCCTAAACATAGCCCTAGGTACGGTTTATATAGTCTTGGGGTCGAAGTAGATGAAGAGGGGCTCGGATTGGGGATCACAGCCGTCCATCCTAGGAGGCCCATGCGCACGGGGTAAGTTGGGCCCGTGCGCACGGGGGTCCCGTGGGCACGGTACAGGCCCGTGCGCACGGGGTGCTCCAGCGTCAACTTCCTGGATAGCCCGTGGGCACGTGGTCTCGGGGGCCTATGCGCACGGGGTCACCTGGGACTTCCAGTTTTGCTGCTGTTGCACTCCGTCTTGGTCCGCGTGGCCTTGGGGTGGTTCCTCTTCTCCTTGGGGGGTGCTCCTGAGCCTCTTGGTGGTGTTCCTCTTCGTACCTAATGAGACATAGCGTATCTTGGTGAGGTAGCAACAATGTTCCATTCGTATCCATATGCAAGCTAAGTAGGAAGGAGTTCACCTCAGTTTCCAAAGCACGTGCTCTAGCTCTTGTCATAGGTCCACGTGGGGCTTAATGTGTCGGTGTAGAGTCCATGGGGATGATGGAAGGATGCTCCGCATCATCTCCCCCCCTTGGGAGAGATCCGTCCATGGATCGTGATCTTCATCACCATGGTACTTGGCCAAGTCTTTGACATTGAATGTGTCACTCACATTGTACTTGTCTCGTGGGATGTTGACCTTGTAGGCGTTGTCGTTGTAGCATGCGAGTACCTTGAATGGGCCATCGGCTCTTGGAAGTATCTTGGACTTGCGCTCCTTGGAAAAAATATCCTTGCAGAGATGTAACCAAACTAGTTCATCCGGTTGGAACACCATTGGGGACGTGTTGGTGTTGCTCTTGGTCGCGGGTCATTGTACTTGGCGCTCTATGGTGTGCCTTGTATCTTCATGCATCTTCTTGAGGTGGTGCACTCGGTCGCTCGTGTCCATGTTGATGCTCTCTTGTAGTGGTAGAGGAAGAATGTCCATTGGGGACAATGGGTTGAATCCATAGACGACCTCGAAGGGGGACTTGCCAGTAATCGAATGTCTTGCACGGTTGTAGGCGAACTCGGCGATTGGGAGACACTCCTCCCCCTCCTTGATGTTCTTCTTGATCAAGAGTGTACGGTGCGTCACCTCTGTTTGGCCGTCGGTTTGAGGGTGGTACGCCGTGGAGAAGAGTAACTTGATTCCGAGCTTGGCGCATAAGGTCTTCCAAAAGTAACTCAAGAACTTGACGCGGTAGGGAGCTTTGTTCGGAAGCGGTGCTCCGAGGATGAGGTCGATGCGGTGCTCAATGCCTCGTAGTGGAGGTAGTCCCGGAGGTAGCTCATCGGGGAAAACATCTTGAAATTCCTGCAAAAGAGTAGACAACACTAGAGGAAGAGTGTGAGAAGTGTTAGTTTGTGATGCATTGTCCTTGCACACGAGGACGTAGTATAGGACACTAGATGGGTTCTCACACACTTCTCTCATCTCACTTTTGGTGGAAAATAGAACTAGGTTCTTGTTTTTGCTCATCGTGGAGGCACTCGATTTTGGCTTGTGGCGCTTACTTTATTTTTGGTGGCTCGCTCTCTCACTATGATCTCCACGATGGGTGGCTTGCTTGTCGGTGATCACTTGACTTGGCGACATTGGACGGAGGACGTACTCCTTGCCCTTCATCTTGAAGATGTAGTGGTTCGTTCGGCCATTGTGTATGACTCCTCTATCGAATTGCCATGGCCGTCCAAGGAGAAGATGACAAACAGTCATTGGAATGACGTCGCACTCCAAGGTGTCTTCGTAGGCGCCGATCTTGAAGGAGACTTGTACGCGGTGCTCGACTTGGATAGTGCCGGAGTCACTAAGCCATTGCACTTTGTATGGATGTGGATGCTTCGTCTTGGGCACTTGGAGCTTGGAGCAAAGTTCTTCACTTGCGAGATTATGACAACTCCCTCCATCGATGATGACCTTGACGGATCGGCCATTGATGCCGACCTTGGTGTGGAATATGTGGCATCGTTGGTCTTCTTCTTGGTGATGTTGGAGAGTCAAGACTTTGGAGACAACAAGTGCGGGACTTGAATCTTCATTACAAAGACTTGTTCTTCTTCATTGTTCACTTGGTGGTGCATGGCGACTTGCTCGAGGGCTTCCATTTCGCCTTCGCTCATGGAGTCATAAGTGCCATCATCGTTGAAGACCATGGTTCGCTTGTTGGTGCACTCGTAGGACTTGTGGCCTCGGCCTCCGCAAGTGAAACACTTGAAGGAACTCGTCTTGACAGTCTCATCGGTTGGGGTTGATGATGATGAAGCTCTCGGCTTGAAGTTGCTCGTAGGAGGATGGCTTGTAGTTGACGAAGCTTTCTTGGAACTTGACTTGTCGTCGGTACTTCGTGATTCTCTAGTTGAGGTAGGAGGTGCCGAAGTCGCGGGAGCTTGATAAGAGGAGCCGTAGGTCTTGGACGAGTACTTGGCATATTTGAAATCATCTTGCTCTTGGAGTTCCGCTTTGGTGGCTTGGTGCACTAGCTCGATGAGATTTGAGTATGGTTGGAAGTCGGCGATCTTCTTGATGGGATGGTTGAGGCCATTCAAGAAGCGTGCCATTGTT
This sequence comes from Triticum aestivum, assembly GCF_018294505.1. Lineage (NCBI taxonomy): Eukaryota > Viridiplantae > Streptophyta > Magnoliopsida > Poales > Poaceae > Triticum > Triticum aestivum. Next base: position 125,504,698 of record NC_057809.1, on the reverse strand, counting down.
TGCTCATCATCTTCCGTGACATTAGCTCTTATCATTGCAATCTCCATCTCCTTGTAGTATTCTTCAAGCTCTTGGTTCCTTGCTTGAGTTGTTGGAGTTTCTTGAAGAGGTCGCGGTTGTAGTAGGTAGGAACGAAGTGTGCTCTCATGACATCCTTCATTTGCGCCCAAGTAGTGATGGGTGGATCACCTCTTGCCTCTCGGCGCTCAATGACTTGTTCCCACCAAATAAGGACATAGTCTTGGAACTCAAGGGATGCCATCACGATCTTCTTCTCTTCTTCATAATTGTGTAAACGGAAGATCTTGTCAACTTTCAATGCCCAGGAAAGGTAATCTTCGGGATCGTTGCTTCCATTGAACTTGGGCATGGTGAACTTGAGCTTGCCGTAGCGTTGCTCTTCATTGTATTGGGGTCGGGGATGAAGACGCCCATGTTGTAGATGATTGTTCAACTCATGGTGCTCTTGACTTGGAGGGTTGTCAACCTCATGTTGCTCTTGTCGTGGAGGATTTCCATTGTCTTCATGCTCTCGATGAACTTGATGGTGTTGGCGAGCTTGTGGGGAGCTTCGCAAGCTCGAGGAGGAACTTGACGATGCACGCGAGCTTGAAATCTTTGTTCTTGAATTTCTTCGCAAAGTGCTTCCTCTTGTTCACGGGCTTGACGGCCTCGGTCGACAACAGCTCGACTCGAATCGTGTAGAGATTGTTGTGCCGCAAGTGCTTGAGAGTCACGGAGTTGTTATTCTTGACGTTGTGCCTCGGCATCTTGAGCATTTTGGTGTAGATGCACTCGCTCTTCCTCTTCATGTTGGCGTTGTCATTATTGTTCTCGTGCTAGCGCAAAGTCCTCTTGAGTTTGACGTTGTCGACGCTCTTGAGAGTCGGTGTCTCGTAGGGGATTGAGGCTTGCTTGACGGTCTGTGTGCGCGGCTCGACGAAGAGTGTTCGATGTCGGGGTACTTGAGCCGGAGAGGGTGAAGTCGGAGTGGCGGCTTGAATGGCTCCTTCTTGAAGTGGAAGACGAGCGGTTGAGCAACAAAGCACGAATTTCGTCCATCCTTGTGTCATTCTCTTGCTTGTGATCGTCGAGCTTGTGGTCGAAGTAGTCCCTTGTACGTTGCTCGGAAAGTTGCAAGCCGGCGGCAAGGTTGTCGATGCATTCACTCATAGCTTGTTGCTCTTGATGCAAAGCACGTTGTGCACCAAAGAGGTGACTCTTGGTTATGAAGGAGTTCATGTCATCGTCTTGCTCCATGAAGAGTGGGTTGGTAGAAGTACTTGGCCTATCCATCATGAGAAAGTGGTGGTGAGTAGGAAAAATGAGAGAACAAAACCAAAGTTACCTTTTCCGAAGATTGTGGATGTAACAAGTACGATCTTACGATGCTATAATAGGGGAATTGGTACCGGGAATTGTTTCTCACACCTACAAGTAAAAGGCTTATGGAGGAGCTCGGTCAGGATGGTGGCAAAAATTTCAAGCAAATGTTAGTCAAGATATCGATAAGGTTGAGAAGATTCACAAAAATGCAAGTAAAAACAAATATATCAAACCCAATGATACCACTAGGAACACACACACGGAAGATAGATGGGATCCGCACAACCAAGGGGTGAGCTCAAAATGTGCAACCATGGAAAATGCTCTTGTTGTGCGAATACTAGAGAGACGCTAGCTCGATTACTCAAATGGGCTAGATACGCATGTGCACCAACCTATAAGAGAAACGTGTCGTCTTCAATCCCAACTATGCTACGTATGAGGTGTCGAAGATGATATGCAAAATGGCTCGATGCTAGTGCTTACAACCTCTTTGTTGCTCCTCTTTTGCTTAAAAGCTTTTCTTGTTTTTTTTAAGCTAGAGCTGTTGGGGAACGTTGCAGAAAACAAAAATTTTCCTACGGTTTCACCAACATCCATCTAGGAGTTCATCTAGCAACGAGTGATCGGATTGCATCTACATACCTTTGTAGATCACGCGCGGAAGCGTTCAAAGAACGGGGATGAGGAAGGCGTACTCGACGTGATCCAAATCACCGGAGATCCTAGCGCCGAACGGACGGCACCTTCGCGTTCAACACACGTACGGTCATCGTAACGTCTCCTCCTTCTTGATCCAGCAAGGGGGAAGGAGAGGTTGAGGAAGATGGCTCCAGCAGCAGCACGACGGCGTGGTGGTGGTGGAGCTGCAGTACTCCGGCAGGGTTTCGCCAAGCTCTATGGAGGAGGAGGATGTGTTGGAGAGGGAGAGGGAGGCACCAAAGGCGTGGGGTGAGAGGCCCTCCTTCCCCCACTATATATAGGGAGCCTAGGGGGGGCGCCGGCCCTAGGATATCCAATCTCCTAGGGGGGCGGCGGCCAAGGGAGGAATCCCTCCTCCCCAAGGCACCTAGGAGGTGCCTTCCCCCTTTGGGACTCTTCCCTTCCTTATCTCTTGGCGCATGGGCTTCTTGGGGCTGGTGCCCTTGGCCCATATGGGCCAAGGCGCACCCCCTACAGCCCGTGTGGCCCCCTGGGGCAGGTGGCCCCACCCGGTGGACCCCCGGGACCCTTCCGGTGGTCCCGGTACAATACCGGTGACCCCGAAACTTGTCCCGATGCCCGAAATAGCACTTCCTATATATAATTATTTACCTCCGGACCATTCCGGAACTCCTCGTGACGTCCGGGATCTCATCCGGGACTCTGAACAACATTCGGGTTACTGCATATACATATCCCTACAACCCTAGCGTCACCGAACCTTAAGTGTGTAGACCCTACGGGTTTGGGAGACATGTAGACATGACCGAGACGACTCTCCGGCCAATAACCAACAGCAGGATCTGGATACCCATGTTGGCTCCCACATGCTCCTCGATGATCTCATCGGATGAACCACGATGTCGAGGATTCAATCAATCCCGCATACAATTCCCTTTGTCAATCGGTATGTTACTTGCCTGAGATCCGATCGTGGGTATCCCAATACCTCGTTCAATCTCGTTACCGGCAAGTCACTTTACTCGTACCGTAATGTATGATCCCGTGACCAGACACTTGGTCACTTTGAGCTCATAATGATGATGCATTACTGAGTGGGCCCAGTGATACCTCTCCGTCATACGGAGTGACAAATCCCAGTCTTGATCCGTGTCAACCCAACAGAGACTTTCGGAGATACCTGTAGTATACCTTTATAGTCACCCAGTTACGTTGTGACGTTTGGTATACCCAAAGCACTCCTACGGTATCCGGGAGTTACACGATCTCATGGTCTAAGGAAAGGATACTTGACATTGGAAAAACTCTAGCAAACGAACTATACGATCTTATGCTATGTTTAGGATTGGGTCTTGTCCATCACATCATTCTCCTAATGATGTGATCTCGTTATCAATGACACCCAATGTCCATAGTCAGGAAACCATGACTATCTGTTGATCAACGAGCTAGTCAACTAGAGGCTTACTAGGGACATGTTGGTGTCTATTATTCACACATGTATTACGATTTCCGGATAACACAATTATAGCATGAATAAAGACAATTATCATGAACAAGGAAATATAATAATGATGCTTTTATTATTGCCTCTAGGGCATATTTCCAACAGTCTCCCACTTGCACTAGAGTCAATAATCTAGTTACATTGTGATGAATCGAACACCCATGGAATTCTGGTGTTGATCATGTTTCGCTCTAGGGAGAGGTTTAGTCAACGGATCTGCTACATTCAGATCCGTATGTACTTTACAAATATCTATGTCTCCATCTTGAACATTTTCACGAATGGAGTTGAAGCGATGCTTGATGTGCCTTGTCTTCCTGTGAAACCTGGGCTCCTTGGCAAGAGCAATAGCTCCAGTGTTGTCACAGAAGAGTTTGACTGGCCCCGACACATTGGGTATGACTCCTAGGTCGGTGATGAACTCCTTCACCCAAATTGCTTCATGTGCTGCCTCCGAGGCTGCCATGTACTCCGCTTCACATGTAGATCCTGTAGGGTTTCGTAGTAATTTCAAAAAATTTCCTACGCACACGCAAGATCATGGTGATGCATAGCAACAAGAGGGGGAGTATGATCTACATACCTAGTAGATCGACAACGGAAGCGTTTGGTTGATGTAGTCGTACGTCTTCACGATCCGACCGATCAAGCACCGAAACTATGGCACCTCCGAGTTCTAGCACACGTTCAGCTCGATGACGATCCCCGGACTCCGATCCAGCAAAGTGTCGGGGAAGAGTTCCGTCAGCACGACGGCGTGGTGACGATCTTGACGTACTATTGCTGCAGGGCTTTGCCTAAGCACCGCTACAATATTATCGAGGACTATGGTGGCTGGGGGCGCCACACATGGCTAAGGAATAGATCACGTGCATCAACTTGTGTGTCTCTGGGGTGCTCCTACCTCCGTATATAAAGGACTAGAGGGGGGAGGCTGGCCGGCCAAGGAGGGCGCGCCAGGAGAGTCCTACTCCCTCTGGGAGTAGGATTCCCCCCCCCCCAATCCTAGTTGGAATAGGATTCGCGGAGGGGGGGGGAAAGAGAGAGAGGGGTCGGCCCCCTCTCCTTGCCCTATTCGGACCAAGGGAGGGGAGGGGCGCGCGGCCCATGTAGGGCTGCCTCTTCTCTTTTCCACTAAGGCCCATCATGGCCCATTTAGCTCCCGGGGGGTTCCGGTAACCTCCCGGTACTCCGGTAAAATCTCGATTTCACCCGGAACACTTCCGGTATCCAAACATAGGCTTCCAATATATCAATCTTTATGTCTCGACCATTTTGAGACTCCTCGTCATGTCCGTGATCACATCCGGGACTCCGAACAACCTTCGATACATCAAAATGCATAAACTTATAATATAACAGTCATCGTAACCTTAAGCGTGCGGACCCTACGGGTTCGAGAACAATGTAGACATGACCGAGACACGTCTCTGGTCAATAACCAATAACGGGACCTGGATGCCCATATTGGCTCCTACATATTCTACGAAGATCTTTATCGGTCAGACCGCATAACAACATACGTCGTTCCCTTTGTCATCGGTATGTTACTTGCCCGAGATTCGATCGTCGGTATTCTAATACCTAGTTCAATCTCGTTGCCGGCAAGTCTCTTTACTCGTTCTGTAATACGTCATCCCGCAACTAACTCATTTAGTTGCAATGCTTGCAAGGCTTAAGTGATGTGCATTACCGAGAGGGCCCAGAGATACCTCTCCGACAATCAGAGTGACAAAACCTAATCTCGAAATACGCCAACCCAACATGTACCTTTGGAGACACCTGTAGTACTCCTTTATAATCACCCAGTTACGTTGTGACGTTTGGTAGTACCCAAAGTGTTCCTCCGGTAAAGGGGAGTTGCATAATCTCATAGTTATAGGAACATGTATAAGTCATGAAGAAAGCAATAGCAACATACTAAACGATCTGGTGCTAAGCTAATGGAATGGGTCATGTCAATCAGATCATTCTCTCAATGATGTGACCCCGTTAATCAAATAACAACTCATTGTTCATGGTTAGGAAACATAACCATCTTTGATTAACGAGCTAGTCAAGTAGAGGCATACTAGTGACACTTTGTTTGTCTATGTATTCACACATGTATTATGTTTCCGGTTAATACAATTCTAGCATGAATAATAAACATTTATCATGATTATAAGGAAATAAATAATAACTTTATTATTGCCTCTAGGGAATATTTCCTTCAGTCTCCCACTTGCACTAGAGTCAATAATCTAGATTACACAGTAATGATTCTAACACCCATGGAGCCTTGGTGCTGATCATGTTTTGCTCGTGGAAGAGGCTTAGTCCACGGGTCTGCAACATTCAGATCTGTATGTATCTTGCAAATCTCTATGTCTCCCACCTGGACTAGATCCCGGATGGAATTGAAGCGTCTCTTGATGTGCTTGGTTCTCTTGTGAAATCTGGATTCCTTTGCCAAGGCAATTGCACCAGTATTGTCACAAAAGATTTTCATTGGACCCGATGCACTAGGTATGACACCTAGATCGGATATGAACTCCTTCATCCAGACTCCTTCATTTGCTGCTTCCGAAGCAGCTATGTACTCCGCTTCACATGTAGATCCCGCTACAACGCTTTGTTTAGAACTGCTCCAACTGACAGCTCCACCGTTTAATGTAAACACGTATCCGGTTTGCGATTTAGAATCGTCCGGATCAGTGTCAAAGCTTGCATCAACGTAACCTTTTACGATGAGCTCTTTGTCACCTCCATATATGAGAAACATATCCTTAGTCCTTTTCAGGTATTTCAGGATGTTCTTGACCGATGTCCAGTGATCCACTCCTGGATTACTTTGGTACCACCCTGCTAGACTTATAGCAAGGCACACATCAGGTCTGGTACACAGCATTGCATACATGATAGATCCTATGGCTGATGCATAGGGAACATCTTTCATATTCTCTCTATCTTCTGCAGTGGTCGGGCATTGAGTCTTACTCAACTTCACACCTTGTAACACAGGCAAGAACCCTTTCTTTGCTTGATCCATTTTGAACTTCTTCAAAATATTGTCAAGGTATGTGGTTTGTGAAAGTCCAATTAAGCGTTTTGATCTATCTCTATAGATCTTAATGCCTAATATGTAAGCAGCTTCACCGAGGTCTTTCATTGAAAAACTCGTATTCAAGTATCCCTTTATGCTATCCAGAAATTCTATATCATTTCCAATTAGTAATATGTCATCTACATATAATATCAAAAATGCTACAGAGCTCCCACTCACTTTCTTGTAAATACAGGCTTCTCCAAAAGTCTGTATAAAACCAAATGCTTTGATCACACTATCAAAGCATTTATTCCAACTCCGAGAGGCTTGCACCAGTCCATAAATGGATCGCTGGAGCTTGCACACTTTGTTAGCTCCCTTTGGATCGACAAAACCTTCTGGTTGCATCATATACAACTCTTCTTCCAGAAATCCATTCAGGAATGCAGTTTTGACATCCATCTGCCAAATTCCATAATTATAAAATGCGGCAATTGCTAACATGATTCGGACAGACTTAAGCATCGCTACGGGTGAGAAGGTCTCATCGTAGTCAATCCCTTGAACTTGCCGAAAACCTTTTGCGACAAGTCGAGCTTTGTAGACAGTAATATTACCGTCAGCGTCAGTCTTCTTCTTGAAGATCCATTTATTCTCAATTGCTTGCCGATCATCGGGCAAGTCAACCAAAGTCCATACTTTGTTCTCATACATGGATCCCATCTCTGATTCCATGGCTTCAAGCCACTTTGCGGAATCTGGGCTCACCATCGCTTCTTCATAGTTCGTAGGTTCATCATGATCTAGTAGCATGACTTCTAGAACGGGATTACCGTACCACTCTGGTGCGGATCTTACTCTGGTTGATCTACGAGGTTCAGTAGTATCTTGTTCTGAAGTTTCATGATCATCATCATTAGCTTCCTCACTAACTGGTGTAGGTGTCATAGAAACAATTTTCTGTGATGTACTACTCTCCAATAAGGGAGCGGGTACAGTTACCTCGTCAAGTTCTACTTTCCTCCCACTCACTTCTTTCGAGAGAAACTCCTTCTCCAGAAAGTTTCCGAATTTAGCAATAAAAGTCTTGCCTTCGGATCTGTGATAGAAGGTGTATCCAATAGTTTCCTTTGGATATCCTATGAAGACACATTTCTCCGATTTGGGTTCGAGCTTATCAGGTTGAAGCTTTTTGACATAAGCATCGTAGCCCCAAACTTTCAGAAACGACAACTTTGGTTTCTTGCCAAACCACAGTTCAAAAGGCGTCGTCTCAACGGATTTTGATGGTGCCCTATTTAACGTGAATGCGGTCGTCTCTAGAGCGTCTCCCCAAAATGATAGCGGTAAATCAGTAAGAGACATCATAGATCGCACCATATCCAGTAAAGTACGATTACGATGTTCGGACACACCATTACGCTGAGGTGTTCCGGGTGGCGTGAGTTGCGAAACTATTCCACAATTTTTCAAATGTACACCAAACTCGTAACTCAAATATTCTCCTCCACGATCAGATCGTAGAAACTTTATTTTCTTGTTACATGATTTTCAACTTCACTCTGAAATTCCTTGAACTTTTCAAATGTTTCAGACTTCTGTTTCATTAAGTAGATATACCCATATCTGCTTAAATCATCTGTGAAGGTGAGAAAATAACGATATCCGCCATGAGCCTCAATATTCATCGGACCATATACATCTGTATGTATGTTTTCCAACAAATCTGTTGCTCTCTCCATAGTACCGGAGAACGGCGTTTTAGTCATCTTTCCCATGAGGCACGGTTCGCAAGTACCAAGTGATTCATAATCAAGTGGTTCCAAAAGTCCATCAGTATGGAGTTTCTTCATGCGCTTTACACCGATATGACCTAAACGGCAGTGCCACAAATAAGTTGCACTCTCATTATCAACTCTGCATCTTTTGGCTTCAACATTATGAATATGTGTGTTACTACTATCGAGTTTCAACAAGAATAGACCACTCTTCAAGGGTGCATGACCATAAAATATATTACTCATATAAATAGAACAACCATTATTCTCTGATTTAAATGAATAACCGTCTCGCATCAAACAAGATCCAGATATAATGTTCATGCTTAACGCTGGCACCAAATAACAATTATTTAGGTCTAATACTAATCCCGAAGGTAGATGTAGAGGTAGCGTGCCGACTGCGATCACATCGACTTTGGAACCGTTTCCCACGCGCATCGTCACCTCGTCCTTAACCAATCTTCGCTTGATCCGTAGTCCCTGTTTCGAGTTGCAAATATTAGCAACAGAACCAGTATCAAATACCCAGGTGCTACTGCGAGCATTAGTAAGGTACACATCAATAACATGTATATCACATATACCTTTGTTCACCTTGCCATCCTTCTTATCCGCCAAATACTTGGGGCAGTTCCGCTTCCAGTGACCAGTCTGCTTGCAATAGAAGCACTCAGTTTCAGGCTTAGGTCCAGGTTTGGGTTTCTTCTCTTGAGTAGCAACTTGCTTGCCGTTCTTTTTGAAGTTCCCCTTCTTCTTCCCTTTGCCCTTTTTCTTGAAACTAGTGGTCTTGTTGACCATCAACACTTGATGCTCCTTCTTGATTTCTACCTCCGCAGCTTTCAGCATCGCGAAGAGCTCGGGAATAGTCTTATTCATCCCTTGCATATTATAGTTCATCACGAAGCTCTTGTAGCTTGGTGGCAGTGATTGGAGAATTCTGTCAATGACGCAATCATCTGGAAGATTAACTCCCAATTGAATCAAGTGATTATTATACCCAGACATTTTGAGTATATGCTCACTAACAGAACTGTTCTCCTCCATCTTGCAGCTATAGAACTTATTGGAGACTTCATATCTCTCAATCCGGGCATTTGCTTGAAATATTAACTTCAACTCCTGGAACATCTCATATGCTCCATGACGTTCAAAACGTCGTTGAAGTCCCGATTCTAAGCCGTAAAGCATGGCACACTGAACTATCGAGTAGTCATCAGCTTTGCTCTGCCAGACGTTCATAACATCCGGCGTTGCTCCTGCAGCAGGCCTGGCACCCAGCGGTGCTTCCAGGACGTAATTCTTCTGTGCAGCAATGAGGATAATCCTCAAGTTACGGACCCAGTCCGTGTAATTGCTACCATCATCTTTCAACTTTGCTTTCTCAAGGAATGCATTAAAATTCAACGGAACAACAACACGAGCCATCTATCTACAATCAAACATAAACAAGCAAGATACTAATCAGGTACTAAGTTTCATGATAAATTTAAGTTCAGTTAATTTACTTAAAGAACTCCCACTTAGATAGACATCCCTCTAATCCTCTAAGTGATTACGTGATCCAAATCAACTAAACCATGTCCGATCATCACGTGAGATGGAGTAGTTTCATTGGTGAACATCATTATGTTGATCATATCTACTATATGATTCACGCTCGACCTTTTGGTCTCCGTGTTCCGAGGCCATATCTGTATATGCTTGGCTCGTCAAGTATAACCTGAGTATTCCGCGTGTGCAACTGTTTTGCACCCGTTGTATTTGAACGTAGAACCTATCACACCCGATCATCATGTGGTGTCTCAGCACGAAGAACTTTCGCAAGGGTGCATACTCAGGGAGAACACTTCTTGATAATTTAGTGAGAGATCATCTTATAATGCTACCATCAATCAAAGCAAGATAAGATGCATAAAAGATAAACATCACATGCAATCAATAAAAGTGATATGATATGGCCATCATCATCTTGTGCTTGTGATCTTCATCTCCGAAGCACCGTCGTGATCACCATCGTCATCGGCGTGACACCTTGATCTCCATCGTAGCATTGTTGTCGTCTCGCCAAGCTTGTGCTTCCACGACTATCGCTACCGTTTAGTGATAAAGTAAAGCATTACATCGCGATTGCATTGCATACAATAAAGCGACAACCATATGGCTCCTGCCAGTTGCCGATAACTCGATTACAAAACATGATCATCTCATACAATAAAAATCAGCATCATGTCTTGACCATATCACATCACAACATGCCCTGCAAAAACAAGTTAGACGTCCTCTACTTTGTTGTTGCAAGTTTTACGTGGCTGCTACGGGCTTAAGCAAGAACCAATCTTACCTACGCATCAAAACCACAACGATAGTTTGTCAAGTTGGTGTTGTTTTAACCTTTGCAAGGACCAGGCGTAGCCATACTCAGTTCAACTAAAGTTGGAGAAACTGTCACCCACAAGCCACCTCTGTGCAAAGCACGTCGGGAGAACCGGTCTCGCGTAAGCGTACGCGTAATGTCGGTCTGGGCCGCTTCATCCAACAATACCGCCAAACCAAAGTATGACATGCTGGTAAGCAGTATGACTTATATCGCCCACAACTCACTTGTGTTCTACTCGTGCATATAACATCAACATATAAAACCTAGGCTCAGATGCCACTGAAGGGTTTCGTAGTAATTTCAAAAAAATTCCTACGCACACGCAAGATCATGGTGATGCATAGCAACGAGAGGGGGAGTATGGTCTACATACCTAGTAGATCGACAACGGAAGCGTTTGGTTGATGTAGTCGTACGTCTTCACGATCCGACCGATCAAGCACCGAAACTACGGCACCTCTGAGTTCTAGCACACGTTCAGCTCGATGACGATCCCCAGACTCCGATCCAGCAAAGTGTCGGGGAAGAGTTCCGTCAGCACGACGGCGTGGTGACGATCTTGACATACTACTGCTACAGGGCTTCGCCTAAGCACCGCTATAATATTATCGAGGACTATGGTGGCTGGGGGCGCCGCACACGGCTAAGGAATAGATCACGTGGATCAACTTGTGTGTCTCTGGGGTGCTCCTGCCTCCGTATATAAAGGACTAGAGGGGGAGGCTGGCCGGCCAAGGAGGGCGCGCCAGGAGAGTCCTACTCCCTCTGGGAGTAGGATTCCCCCCCCCCCAATCCTAGTTGGAATAGGATTCGCGGAGGGGGGAAAAGAGAGAGAGGGGCCGGCCCCCTCTCCTTGTCCTATTCGGACCAAGGGAGGGGAGGGGCGCGCGGCCCATGTAGGGCTGCCTCTTCTCTTTTCCACTAAGGCCCATCATGGCCCATTTAGCTCCCGGGGGGTTCCGGTAACCTCCCGGTACTCCGGTAAAATCCCGATTTCACCCGGAACACTTCCGGTATCCAAACATAGGCTTCCAATATATCAATCTTTATGTCTCGACCATTTCGAGACTCCTCGTCGTGTCCGTGATCACATCCGGGACTCCGAACAACCTTCGGTACATCAAAATGCATAAACTCATAATATAACAGTCATCGTAACCTTAAGCGTGCGGACCCTACGGGTTCGAGAACAATGTAGACATGACCGAGACACGTCTCCGGTCAATAACCAATAGCGGGACCTGGATGCCCATATTGGCTCCTACATATTCTACGAAGATCTTTATCGGCTAGACCGCATAACAACATACGTCGTTCCCTTTGTCATCGGTATGTTACTTGCCCGAGATTAGATCGTCGGTATTCTAATACCTAGTTCAATCTCGTTACCGGCAAGTCTCTTTACTCATTCTGTAATACATCATCCCGCAACTAACTCATTTAGTTGCAATGCTTGCAAGGCTTAAGTGATGTGCATTACCGAGAGGGCCCAGAGATACCTCTCCGACAATCGGAGTGACAAAACCTAATCTCAAAATACGCCAACCCAACATGTACCTTTGGAGACACCTGTAGTACTCCTTTATAATCACCCAGTTACGTTGTGACGTTTGGTAGTACCCAAAGTGTTCCTCTGGTAAACGGGAGTTGCATAATCTCATAGTTATAGGAACATGTATAAGTCATGAAGAAAGCAATAGCAACATACTAAACGATCTGGTGCTAAGCTAATGAATGGGTCATGTCAATCAGATCATTCTCTCAATGATGTGATCCCGTTAATCAAATAACAACTCATTGTTCATGGTTAGGAAACATAACCGTCTTTGATTAACGAGCTAGTCAAGTAGAGGCATACTAGTGACACTTTGTTTGTCTATGTATTCACACATGTATTATGTTTCCGGTTAATACAATTCTAGCATGAATAATAAACATTTATCATGATTATAAGGAAATAAATAATAACTTTATTATTGCCTCTAGGGCATATTTCCTTCAGATCCCGCCACGACGCTCTGCTTGCAACTGCACCAGCTTACCGCCCCACCATTCAAAATATACACGTATCCGGTTTGTGACTTTGAGTCGTCCAGATCTGTGTCGAAGCTAGCGTCAACATAACCCTTTACGACGAGCTCTTCGTCACCTCCATAAACGAGAAACATTTCCTTAGTCCTTTTCAGGTACTTCAGGATATTCTTGACCGATGTCCAGTGTTCCTTGCCGGGATTACTTTGGTACCTTCCTACCAAACTTACGGCAAGGTTTACATCAGGTCTGGTACACAGCATGGCATACATAATAGAACCTATGGCTGAGGCATAGGGGATGACACTCATCTCTTCTATATCTTCTGCCGTGGTCGGACATTGAGCTGAGCTCAATTTCACACCTTGTAACACAGGCAAGAACCCCTTCTTAAACTGATCCATATTGAATTTCTTCAATATCTTATCAAGGTATGTGCTTTGTGAAAGACCTATGAGGCGTCTTGATCCATCTCTATAGATCTTGATGCCTAATATATAAGCAGCTTCTCCAAGGTCCTTCATTGAAAAACTCTTATTCAAGTAGGCATTAATGCTGTCCAAGAGTTCTATATCATTTCCCATCAAAAGTATGTCATCTACATATAATATGAGAAATGCTACAGAGCTAACGCAGGCTTCTCCATAAGTCTGTGTAAACCCAAACGCTTTGATCATCTCATCAAAGCGAATGTTCCAACTCCGAGATGCTTGCACCAGCCCATAAATCGAGCGTTGGAGCTTGCACACCTTGTCAGCATTCTTAGGATCGACAAAACCTTCCGGCTGCATCATATACAATTCTTCCTTAAGGAAACCATTAAGGAATGCCGTTTTGACGTCCATTTGCCATATCTCATAATCATAGAATGCGGCAATTGCTAACATGATTCGGACGGACTTTAGCTTTGCTACCGGTGAGAAAGTCTCATCGTAGTCAACCCCTTGAACTTGTCGATAACCCTTAGCGACAAGCCGAGCTTTATAGATGGTCACATTACCATCCGCGTCTATCTTCTTCTTAAAGATCCATTTATTTTCTATGGCTCGCCGCTCAACGGGCAAGTCAGTCAAAGTCCATACTTCGTTTTCATACATGGATCCTATCTCGGATTTCATGGCTTCTAGCCATTTGTCGGAATCCGGGCCCGCCATCGCTTTCATAGTTCGAAGGTTCACCGTTGTCTAACAATATAATTTCCAAGACAGGGTTGCTGTACCACTCTGGTGCGGAACGTGTCCTTGTGGACCTTCGAATTTCAGTAGGAGCTTGATCAGAAGTATCTTGATCATCATCATTAGCTTCCTCTCTAGTCGGTGCAGGCACCTCAGGAACATTTTCTTGAGCTGCGCCATTTTTCGGTTCAAGAGGTAATACTTCATCAAGTTCTACTTTCCTCCCACTTACTTCTTTCGAGAGAAACTCTTTCTCTAGAAAGGATCCATTCTTGGCAACAAAGATCTTGCCTTCGGATCTGAGGTAGAAGGTATACCCAATAGTTTCTTTAGGGTATCCTATGAAGACGCATTTTTCCGACTTGGGTTCGAGCTTTTCAGGTTGAAGTTTCTTGACATAAGCATCGCATCCCCAAACTTTTAGAAACGACAGCTTAGGTTTCTTCCCAAACCATAATTCATACGGTGTCGTCTCAACGGATTTTGACGGAGCCCTATTTAAAGTGAATGCGGCAGTCTCTAAAGCATAGCCCCAAAAAGATAGCGGTAAATCGGTAAGAGACGTCATAGATCGCACCATATCTAATAGAGTGCGATTACGATGTTCGGACACACCATTACGCTGAGGTGTTCCAGGTGGCGTGAGTTGTGAAACTATTCCACATTTTCTTAAGTGTGTGCCAAATTCGTGACTCAAGTACTCTCCTCCACGATCTGATCGTAGGAACTTGATTTTTCTATCACGTTGATTCTCAACCTCACTCTGAAATTCCTTGAACTTTTCAAAGGTCTCAGACTTGTGTTTCATCAAATAGATATACCCATATCTACTCAAGTCATCAGTGAGGGTGAGAACATAACGATAGCCACCGCGAGCCTCAACACTCATTGGACCGCACACATCAGCATGTATGATTTCCAATAAGTTGGTCGCTCGCTCCATTGTCCCTGAGAATGGAGTCTTGGTAATTTTACCCATGAGGCATGGTTCGCATGTGTCAAATGATTCGTAATCAAGAGACTCAAAAAGTCCATCTGCATGGAGGTTCTTCATGCGTTTGACACCTATGTGACCAAGGCGGCAGTGCCACAAGTATGTGGGACTATCATTATCAATCTTACATCTCTTGGTACTCACACTATGAATATGTGTAGCATTACGCTCGAGATTCATTAAGAACAAACCATTCATCATCGGAGCATGACCATAAAACATATCTCTCATATAAATAGAACAACCATTATTCTCGGATTTAAATGAGTAGCCATCTCGTATTAAACGAGATCCTGATACAATGTTCATGCTCAAACTTGGCACTAAATAACAATTATTGAGGTTCAAAACTAATCCCGTAGGTAAATGTAGAGGTAGCGTGCCGACGGCAATCACATCGACCTTGGAACCATTCCCGACGCGCATTGTCACCTCGTCCTTTGCCAGTCTCCGCTTATTCTGCAGCTCCTGCTTTGAGTTACAAATGTGAGCAACTGCACCGGTATCAAATACCCAGGAGCTACTACGAGTACTGGTAAGGTACACATCAATTACATGTATATCACATATACCTTTCGTTTTGCCGGCCTTCTTGTCCGCTAAGTATTTGGGGCAGTTCCGCTTCTAGTGACCACTTTCCTTGCAATAAAAGCACTCAGTCTCGGGCTTGCGTCCATTCTTTGGCTTCTTCCCGGCAGCTTGCTTGCCGGGCGCGGCAACTCCCTTGCCGTCCTTCTTAAAGGCTTTCTTACCCTTGCCCTTCTTGAACTTAGTGGTTTTATTCACCATCAACACTTGATGTTCCTTTTTGACTTCTACCTCTGCTGATTTCAGCATTGCAAATACTTCAGGAATGGTCTTTTCCATCCCCTGCATATTGAAGTTCATCACAAAGCTGTTGTAGCTCGGTGGAAGCGACTGAAGGATTCTGTCAATGACCGCGTCATCCGGGAGATTAACTCCTAGCTGAGTCAAGCGGTTATGCAACCCAGACATAGTGAGTATGTGCTCACTGACAGAACTATTTTCCTCCATCTTACAGCTGAAGAACTTTTCGGAGACTTGATATCTCTCGACCCAGGCATGAGCTTGGAAAACCATTTTCAGCTCTTCGAACATCTCATATGCTCCGTGTCTCTCAAAACGCTTTTGGAGCCCCGGCTCTAAGCTGTAAAGCATGCCGCACTGAACGAGGGAGTAGTCATCGATACGTGCCTGCCAAGCGTTCATAACGTCTTGTTCTGCAGGGAGAACAGGTGCGTCACCCAGCGGTGCTTGTAGCACATAATCTTTCTTGGCAGCTATGAGGATGATCCTCAGGTTCCGGACCCAGTCCATGTAGTTGCTGCCATCGTCTTTCAGCTTGGTTTTCTCTAGGAACGCGTTGAAGTTGAGGACTACGTTGGCCATTTGATCTACAAGACATATTGTAAATATTTTAGACTAAGTTCATGATAATTAAGTTCATCTAATCAGATTATTCAATGAACTCCCACTCAGATAGACATCCCTCCAGTCATCTAAGTATAACATGATTCGAGTTAACTAGGCCGTGTCCGATCATCACGTGAGACGGACTAGTCAACGTCGGTGAACATCTTCATGTTGATCGTATCTTCTATACGACTCATGCTCGACCTTTCGGTCTTCTGTGTTCCGAGCCCATGTCTGTACATGCTAGGCTCGTCAAGTCAACCTAAGTGTTTGCATGTGTAAATCTGTCTTACACCCGTTGTATGTGAACATTAGAATCTATCACACCCGATCATCACGTGGTGCTTCGAAACAACGAACCGTCGCAACGGTGCACAGTTAGGGGGAACACTTTCTTGAAATTATTATGAGGGATCATCTTATTTACTACCGTCGTTCTAAGTAAACAAGATGCAAAAACATGATAAACATCACATGCAATCAAATAATAAAAGTGACATGATATGGCCAATATCACATAGCTCCTTTGATCTCCATCTTGGGGCTCCATGATCATCTTGTCACCGGCATGACACCATGATCTCCATCATCATGATCTCCATCATCGTGTCTCCATGAAGTTGCTCACCAACTATTACTTCTACTACTATGGCTAACACGTTTAGCAATAAAGTAAAGTAATTTACATGGCGTTTCTCAATGACACGCAGGTCATACAAAAAATAAAGACAACTCCTATGGCTCTTGCCGGTTGTCATACTCATCGACATGCAAGTCGTGATTCCTATTACAATAGCATGAACATCTCATACATCACATATATATCATTCATCACAACTTTGGCCATATCATATCACAAAGCACTTGCTGCAAAAACAAGTTAGACGTCCTCTAATTGTTGTTGCAAGTTTTACGTGGCTGAAGTAGGGTTCTAGCAAGAACGTTTCTTACCTACGTGAAAGCCACAACGTGATTTGTCAACTTCTATTTACCCTTCATAAGGACCCTTTTCATCGAATCCGCTCCAACTAAAGTGGGAGAGAAAGACACCCGCCAGCCACCTTATGCAACTTGTGCATGTTAGTCGGTGGAACCGGTCTCACGTAAGCGTACGTGTAAGGTTGGTCCGGGCCGCTTAATCCCACAATACCGTTGAAGCAAGATAAGACTAGTAGCGGCAAGAAAGTTGACAACATCAACGCCCACAACAAATTGTGTTCTACTCGTGCAAGAGAACTACGCATAGACCTAGCTCATGATGCC
Organism: Triticum aestivum; assembly: GCF_018294505.1. NCBI lineage: Eukaryota > Viridiplantae > Streptophyta > Magnoliopsida > Poales > Poaceae > Triticum > Triticum aestivum. The sequence goes on along the minus strand of NC_057809.1, from coordinate 125,487,119 downwards.
ACTGTTGGGGAACGTTGCAGAAAACAAAAAATTTCCTACGGTTTCATCAAGATCCATCTAGGAGTTCATCTAGCAACGAGTGATCGGATTGCATCTACATACCTTTGTAGATCACGCGCGGAAGCGTTCAAAGAACGGGGATGAGGAAGGCGTACTCAACGTGATCCAAATCACCGGAGATCCTAGCGCCGAACGGACGGCACCTCCGCGTTCAACACACGTATGGTCAGCATAACGTCTCCTCCTTCTTGATCCAGCAAGGGGGAAGGAGAGATTGAGGAAGATGGCTCCAGCAGCAGCATGACGGCGTGGTGGTGGTGGAGCTGCAGTACTCCGGCAGGGCTTCGCCAAGCTCTATGGAGGAGGAGGATGTGTTGGAGAGGGAGAGGGAGGCACCAAAGGCGTGGGGTGAGAGGCCCTCCTTCCCCCGCTATATATAGGGAGCCTAGGGGGGGCGCTGGCCCTAGGAGATCCAATCTCCTAGGGGGGCGGCGGCCAAGGGAGGATTCCCTCCTCCCCAAGGCACCTAGGAGGTGCCTTCCCCCTTTGGGACTCTTCCCTTCCTTATCTCTTGGCGCATGGGCTTCTTGGGGCTGGTTCCCTTGGCCCATATGGTCCAAGGCGCACCCCCTACAGCCCATGTGGCCCCCCGGGGCAGGTGGCCCCACCCGGTGGACCCCCGGGACCCTTCCGGTGGTCCCGGTACAATACCGGTGACCCCGAAACTTGTCTCGATGCCCGAAATAGCACTTCCTATATATAATTCTTTACCTCCGGACCATTCCGGAACTCCTCGTGACGTCCGGGATCTCATCTGGGACTCCGAACAACATTTGGGTTACTGCATATACATATCCCTACAACCCTAGCGTCACCGAACCTTAAGTGTGTAGACCCTACGGGTTCGGGAGACATGTAGACATGACCGAGACGACTCTCCGGCCAATAACCAACAGCGGGATGTGGATACCCATGTTGGCTCCCACATGCTCCTCGATGATCTCATCGGATGAACCACGATGTCGAGGATTCAATCAATCCCGCATACAATTCCCTTTGTCAATCGGTATGTTACTTGCCCGAGATCCGATTGTCGGTATCCCAATACCTCGTTGAATCTCGTTACCGGCAAGTCACTTTACTCATACCGTAATGCATGATCCCGTGACCAGACACTTGGTCACTTTGAGCTCATAATGATGATGCATTACCGAGTGGGCCCAGTGATACCTCTCCGTCATACGGAGTGACAAATCCCAGTCTTGATCCGTGTCAACCCAACAGACACTTTCGGAGATACCCGTAGTATACCTTTATAGTCACCAAGTTACGTTGTGACGTTTGGTATACCCAAAGCACTCCTACGGTATCCGGGAGTTACACGATCTCATGGTCTAAGGAAAGGATACTTGACATTGGAAAAACTCTAGCAAACGAACTATACGATCTTATGCTATGTTTAGGATTGGGTCTTGTCCATCACATCATTCTCCTAATGATGTGATCTCGTTATCAATGACATCCAATGTCCATAGTCACGAAACCATGACTATCTGTTGATCAACGAGCTAGTCTACTAGAGGCTTACTAGGGACATGTTGGTGTCTATTATTCACACATGTATTATGATTTCCGGATAACACAATTATAGCATGAATAAAGACAATTATCATGAACAAGGAAATATAATAATAATGCTTTTATTATTGCCTCTAGGGCATATTTCCAACAAGAGCCAAGTATGATATTAGACAAGTATGTAAGATATGCACGGGAGAGACTTATGGCACTAAGATGGTAACAAGATCACTATGGTGCACAATAGGGTGGCCCGACAATTCTCAACTTGCTAGTCTCAATGGGTAAGCTACGCGAAATGGCTCGCGTTATCAATGCAAAAGCAAGGGTGAGATGTCGTCGCGGTTACCGTCCAATCGTACGGTAAGAATGAAGTCGTTGAAGCCGGTGTGGTGTCCGAGTTGATGATCGAGTGGCGGCGATGATGATGTCCAAATGCGCCTAAGTAGCCGAAACACCTTAGGACACAAGAGAAACCGCAGTCCGAAACTCAAACAACCACGAGAAATAGTGCGGAAGAACACGAGTGTCGGTATGGAAGCAAAATGGTGCAAACAAAAGATGGTCGAAAGTTCTTGGATGGTCCGTGCGCACGGGGTAAGTGAGGCCCGTGTGCACGGGGTCTCGAGGGCCCGTGTGCACGGGGTGTGCTGGGAGCGGAAGAAAAGCTCTGGATCCGTGGGGATTTTCCAAGGTAAGGCAATTTTCAAGGGTTCGGAAGGTGGGGAAGCAGGAAGATGGGTAGATCCACTTGCCAAACTCCAAATTCGTGGATCAAAACAACCAAATCTCACAAGATCCAACAAATTGCAAGAAAAAAATTTGGGCTATTTTTGTGGGGATTTTCGAATTTGGACGAAAAACAACAAAATCAAGCTAGCAAATGGGGGGATGGGACTCCAAGATGTGAATCAACCTTGCTCATGATACCAATATGATATAGGATGAAATCCTAGAGGGGGGTCTTTTCACACTTGGAGGGGGAAAAGGGCAAACTCTCAAGAACACAAAGAGGAAACCACTCAAACAATTCCCCAATTACACATTCACTAGAATAGCAATACAAGATCCACAAGTCACAAACACAATCAAAGGAAAGATACAATGGCAAAGTTCTTCCCACTCCTAGGAGATGAGGTCTTGAAGATAGTCTTCTCCTAGAGGAGGTCTTGAAGATAGTCTTCTCCTAGAGGAGGTCTTGAAATCCACTAGGATTCTTCCCAAAGTGGCCTTGATTCCACAAGTGGGAAGGTAGAAGGAGCAAAGGTCACAAATATCTCATCTCATACTTTGCTAACCCTAAACATAGCCCTAGGTACGGTTTATATAGTCTTGGGGTCGAAGTAGATGAAGAGGGGCTCGGATTGGGGATCACAGCCGTCCATCCTGGGAGGCCCGTGCACACGGGGTAAGTTGGGCCCATGCGCACGGGGGTCCTGTGGGCACAGTATAGGCCCGTGCGCATGGGGTGCTCCAGCGTCAACTTCCTGGATAGCCCGTGGGCACGGGGTCACCTGGGACTTCCAGTTTTGCTGCCGTTGCACTCCGTCTTGGTCCGCGTGGCCTTGGGGTGGTTCCTATTCTCCTTGGGGATGCTCCTGAGCCTCTTGGTGGTGTTCCTCTTCGTACCTAATGAGACATAGCGTATCTTGGTGAGGTAGCAACAATGTTCCATTTGTATCCATATGCAAGCTAAGTAGGAAGGAGTTCACCTCGGTTTCCAAAGCACGTGCTCTAGCTCTTGTCATAGGTCCATGTGGGGCTTGATGTGTCGGTGTAGAGTCCATGGGGATGATGGAAGGATGCTCCGCATCACCGTCGATGTCTTCGGAGTCGAAGTCGAGCGTGTCGGTCAAATCGTCGACAGTGGCTACTAAGTCGGTGGTGGGTGGGCGGCGAATTTCTTCATCATCCGCATCCCAATCCTGCCGGACATAGTTCGGCCAGGACTCTCCTGACAAGGAGAGAGACCTTAATGAGTTCAGTATGTCGCCGAAGGGAGAATGCTGAAAGATATCCGCGGATGTGAACTCCATGATCGGCGCCCAGTCGGATTCGATAGGCACGGGCGCAGGCGGTTCGGAGTCCGTGGCCGGGGAAGAATCCGGCAGTTCGGCGTCACGGCTCTCGTGAAGGGTAAGGTCGATACTCGGCTCGATCGCCGCTGAGGATGCGGCCTCCGTGGCGGGGTCTATCCACCCGTCCATGGATGGCGCGATTGGCTCCGAATTGAGGGTCGCAGCGGTTGCCGGTGCGATCTCCTGAACACTGTCCGATGGTAGAGCTAAATCATGCTCACCGTCACCGTGTGGCGCACTTGGCAGGGGCTCGAATCCGTCGAAGATCAAGTCTCCACAGATATCGGCCGTGTAGTTTAAGCTTCCAAATCTGACCTGGTGGCCAGGGGCGTAACTCTCGATCTGCTCCAGATGGCCAAGCGAGTTGGCCCACAGTGCGAAGCCGCCGAATACAAAGATCTGTCCAGGGGGAAAAGTCTTACCCTAGACTGCATCGCTATCAATGATTGAAGGAGCCATCAAGCCTAACGATGACGACACAGAGGAACTCTCAATGAAAGCACCAATGTCGTGTCAAAACCGGCGGATCTCGGGTAGGGGGTCCTGAACTGTGCGTCTAGGCGGATGGTAACAGGAGGCAGGGGACGCGATGTTTACCCAAGTTCGGGCCCTCTTGATGGAGGTAAAACCCTACGTCCTGCTTGATTGTTCCTGATGATATGAGTAGTACAAGAGTTGATCTACCACGAGATCAGAGAGGCTAAACCCTAGAAGCTAGCCTATGGTATGATTGTATGTTGTTCGTCCTACGGACTAAACCCTCCGGTTTATATAGACACCGGAGGGGGCTAGGGTTACACAGAGTCGGTTACAAGGAAGGATATCTACATATCCGTATTGCCAAGCTTGCCTTCCACGCCAAGGAGAGTCCCATCCGGACACGGGACGAAGTCTTCAATCTTGTATCTTCATAGTCCAACAGTCCGGCCAAAGGATATAGTCCGGCTGTCCGGATACCCCCTAATCCAGGACTCCCTCACCTTGGACGGAGGAGGAGCATGAGTGGATGATTGTTCTGAAGGCCCCTTGGCCATGTTAGCAAGCCTGGCCTTTTCATGCATGACATATATTGATTAGGTTAGGGTTGTTTATTCTCGGCAGGGGCAGATGACGATGCTTCATCTTCAAGTTGGTCTTTCGAACTTCTATTCTCTTCGAACTCCCTTGTTAAAACCGAGCTCCTTGGAGCTCTGCCGTAGATTCCTGATGTCTCCTTAGGACAGTGAGGTTAGGGTTCCTCGCCGTAGTGCGGTATGGAAATCTCTAGTCTCAGGCAAGTCAGGTCGATTCAAGGGTTCAACAACGATGACGAATGCGTCTTCAGAGCGATGGTCCTTAGGGACATGTGCACAAAGACTTTCTGACTCTCATCAAGGTAAGGCCGACTCTGGTATGGGAGCGGCAACAATAGCGCATTAGCGGCTTGTTCTGGCGGCGGTAGTGGTCATTCCATTTGTTGAGGGACCTCGACACAATTTTATTAGTTTTGGCATGATCTGCACTACCGGTGAACTTTTATACGTAATAGATTCGTGTCTTTTCGAAAAAAAACTACACCTGCAACAAACAACTAAATGAACTAAGCATGCATCACAAATGTTAGACCTCAGTTGAAGGCCTGGAGTGTGTTCCGGTCGTCGCAGAATCGGTTTCTTTGGAGCTTGTCGGTGGATTCAATGGAACAATCCAGGCTAGGACCCCCATACTCAATAATTCTTGCTAAGACTACCCACAGTGGGAGTAACATAGATAGTAACATCACACATATCTAGATAAAATAGATGATGTGGGAAGCAATAAATGTAGTAAGAGAAGCATGTGGTAACATAGCTAGTTACTATTACTATGAGTAACATCACACATATCAAGGCAAGATGAGTCTATAGCCTAATAAATAAAGTGTTGCATGTTACCACACATATGTTACTCCCCACTATAGAGGTAGGAGTAGTAACATAGAGTAGTAACATGCCCATGTTACTACTCTATGTTACTACCCATTGTGGCTAGTCTAACTGATTTCAAATAGCTCACATAATTGGTCCAATTACGGTACAACACTGCAACTGGGAAGCGAATTACATGACACATTTTTTCTGCATGGTAATACGTGTCTCATTTATATTATACGGTTCATAGCACAAGCCATGTACATACCGACCTGATAAAACTGAAAAGACAGCAGAACATCAACCTTTGCATACAGGAACACTAGCCAAGAAGTAAAATTATAAGTAAGACCGAAAAATCCCCTGAGCTTGACACTAACACCCATCACCTGCCTATGACACCACCACATTAGCCACCAAAAGAAAGAAGACGAACCACCTCCACACTTGAGCTCAAAGCGGGTCCATCACTGATATGCGGCTTTACAGACCTTCAAGGTGGCTCGTCAATAAAGACGAAGCCATTACCATTGAACGAATCAGACCGGAACAACACCCCGACACGCCATCGAACTTCAGACCTAGCACCACCGCACGACTAAGATGTCGAAGGAGAAAACCATACATGCCTGCCATGCACCACGAACCCAGCACATGATCCACCATATTCTAGATGTTGTCGATGCAGACCACAATCTGCATTTGCTCCTGGACTACCTCCCAAGCTTCATGCGGACGCTGGAGCAAACGGCATGGCAACGACAGAGCCCGAGGACACAAGTCCACCACGAGGATGTCGCTGTCGCCGCACCATTCTTGCTTGAACAGCCTGGTTCTCAAATCCAGCCCCAACATTGATCACCTCGTCGGGGAAGGATATGAAGATCTTTTATTTGGCGCCGTCATCGCCACCGCGGAAGCCAAGACAAGAACAACCCAATCCCCTAAGATACTAACGCCTAAAATGATCCATACGCGTGGATCCGGTGAGCCCCTCGCCACCGACGATTGGTTGTCGGCGGAGGGGAGCCGCCGGAGGACGTGGGCGGATGGAAGCGTAGAAATACCTGCCTTTGGACGAATTACATGGCGCATAACTTGGCCGACATGCTGTCAGTTCTAATTCTGCTTGGAGTATTTTTGGGATGATATTCAACCCAGCTTTATTGTTTTGGATATAATAAACGATGTACGCTTGTTCGAGTTGTTGAAATAATAAAGCGCGCCGTGAAGGCTTTGCAAAAAGAAAAAGGGGAAAAAGCGCATGCGTCACAAACGCCGGAAGGCGATCGCTGGAAGGCACCTATCACGGCTCACGTCGATGCATCGCCGCGGCCGTTCACATGGCATGCCACACGGCACGATCCATTCACCCCACGTCTCCGATTTCTGGGTGGAGGAGATCATGCCGTCGCCCAATGGACTTCAATAAATACTCCAACAAGCGACGTGCCACCTGAAAGTAAAAACATCGCAATAACTCAGTGCCGAGTTCCCAAAAATTACCAAGCAGTGCTCAGTGCCGAGTACCAAACGCACTATAGATGGACATGTCTACGCCTGCGCGCAAACATCCAAGATCAAACGCAATTGCATCTGGAGCAGTATCCGGAAAAAAAATGCCAAACCCAGCATGAAAAGTGATTATTGCTCATCATCAATTTTCATTCTTCTGGAAGAGGCCCTAGCAGTAATATCGGCACTAAATTCTCATTCTCGCCAGCTGTGAGCCGCCCCCCTGCACTCGCACTGAGATTCGAGAATTAGTTGGATGAACCCAACAGCAGTAATAAATAACTTGAAAGAAACAGCGTACGCGGCCGCTCAAGAACTGCGGGGAGCCTTTTTCCTGCGAGAAGCGACGCGACGCGACGTCACGCCCACGAGTTCGTCGCGCGTCGTCACGATCTTCTTCTTCCACGACCACCCCGTTCGTGCTCGCACAACCAGCAGATAGATCTTCCGATCTCACAACCAGCAGAAAGATATTCTGCGGATATCACGGCGGAAGTCCCGGCCCTTTCAAATTTGGTTGGGAGAGCGACGCCGCATTGACCGGCCGCTCCGATCGCCGCGTGCCGTGATCATGGCGTCTCGCGCAGCTCCTCCCGTCCTGCTGCTGCTCTTCTTCTTCCTCGTGATGGCGTCCCTGCTCGCCGTCGATGCGTCAGGTGCGTAACTTCCTACCCGTCTTCCTTTCCACCGATCGCGCTCGCCGAATTGTCAGGTGTGTGACTTTGGTGGGTGGGGTCATGTGCAGCGGCGGCGGCGGCGCCTGGCGTGAACTCGCCGTTCGTGCTCGCGGCGGCGCGGACGCAGCGGAAGGACCCTCTCGACGGGCTGAGGTACTACACCGGCGGATGGAACATCAGCAGCGAGCACTACTGGGCCGTGAGTTCTCGTCCTGAATATTCTTGATCCGTTGGTTGCAATCCGCATTCGTAGGTAAAATTCAATTCTGATGAATTCCGGTTCCTGAATTCTGCTGTTGTTTCCGCGATGCGATTCTGCAGTCGGTGGGCTTCAGCGCGGCGCCGGTCTTCGCGGCGGCCGGAGTCTGGTTCGCCGTGTTCGGCGCCGCCCTGTTCCTCGCCGGGTGCTGCTACTGCTGCTGCCCCAGCCGCAGCACCTCCTACTCCCGCGCTGCCCTGGTCGTCTCGCTCCTGCTCCTCCTCGCCTTCACGGCCGCCGCCGCGTAATTCTTTTTCCCCCGATCACCTCGCCACCGTCTCCTCTTCCACGAGTCACAACCACCGCCGCTCTCCTGACCATAACCAGTCTTCGGTGCGTGTGCGCGTTGCAGCATCGGGTGCGCTGTCCTGTACGACGGGCAGGGCCGGTTCCACGGCAGCACGGCGGCGACGGTGGACTACGTGGTGAAGCAGTCGGGCGACACGGTGGACAACCTGCGGGCCTTCTCGGGGTTCCTGGAGGCTGCCAAGGCGGCCGGCGTGGGGGCCGTCTCGCTACCCGACGACCTCAAGGGGAGGATCGACGGCGTGGTGCGCAGGGTGAGCTCCGCCTCCGACGAGCTCGCCGCCCGCACCGCCAGCAACTCCGCCAAGATCCGAGACGCGCTGGACACAGTGTACGTCACTGAAACAGCAGTACTCATTTGTCACGAAACCTTAATTTCCATCACAAAATGAAGAACCGCTTGACCCCTGATTAATTCGCTGCCGCGTCGCAGAAGGAAGATCCTCATCGTTCTTGCAGCCGGGATGCTAATCCTCGCCTTCGCTGGCCTTGGTGAGCAGCACTGGTCACTGAAACTTTGAACTGAAATATTATTCTGCTTCCGCTACGATGAAATGATCTGAAGAACTTGTATATATTTTGCAGTGTTCTCGGCGTGTGGATTGGAGTCGCTGGTCTACGTGTAAGCATAGTTAATCTAATCCAATGTAGCTGCATGCGGTGCGAGACTTGGGTGTTAAGCTAAGATTGCACGGCTGACTGTTCGTCCGTCCGTGATCCGTCCGTCCGCAGGTTGGTGTTCCTCGGGTGGATTCTGGTTGCGGCAACGTTCGTGATGTGCGGCACGTTCCTCCTCCTGCACAAGTAAGCGCGCCACCAACCTCAACCTCAACTCCTCACGCAAGAAGAAGTGCAGCAGTGACATGTGTTTTTCTTTCAGCGTGGTGGGGGACACGTGCGTGGCGATGGGCGAGTGGGTGCGGCGCCCGCAGGAGCACACGGCGCTGGACGACATCCTGCCGTGCGTCGACACGGCCGCCGCCTCGGAGGCGCTCGGCCGGAGCAAGGAGGTGAACTACCGCCTCGTGGACGTGCTCAACGGCGTCATCTCCAACGTGTCCAACCGCGACTTCCCGCCGCAGGCGCCGCTCTCGCCGCCGCTCTACTACAACCAGTCGGGCCCGCCCGTGCCGCCGCTCTGCAACCCCTACACGCCGGACCTCCGCGACCGCGCCTGCGCGCCCGGCGAGGTCGCCGGCCCGGACGCCGCGCGGCAGTCGTGGGGCGGCCTCGTGTGCCGGACGGCGGACGCCGGCGGGTCGGGGGTGTGCGCCACCGCCGGGCGACTGACGCCGTCCATGTACGCGCAGATGGTCGGCGCCGCCAACGTGAGCTACGGGCTGTCCCGGTACGGGCCGGTGCTGGTGGACCTGGCGGACTGCGCGTTCGTGCGCCGCGCGTTCCAGGCCGTCGGCGAGGACCACTGCCCCGGCCTGCGGAGGTACAGCGAGCAGGTGTACCGGGGCCTGCTGGCCGTCGCGGCCGCCGGGCTGCTCTCGGTGCTGCTGTGGGTGGTGCACTCGAGGGAGAGGCGGAAGAGGAGCGACGCCAGGGAGGTGGAGCTCATGGCGCCGCCGCCGCCCTTCAGGTACCCGCTGGAGGAGAAGGCGCTGCTGCACAGCCCCAGAAGAAGGCCGTACATGTGATGTGAGCGTGCCGGTTTGTTAGGCGGATATCATGCTAGTGCTAGTCTCCAACCGGCAGGGGCTTCCTGCAGGGTTGCATTATGCTTTGTAGCCTACTGCGAGATTGCATTGACAGTGTTGAATATGATAGCAAGGCACTAATTCAAACTTGAACCGTGATTTCCTGCTGCGAGCTAGTACCATATTCGTTGTGAAAAACGCTTAGGCTTTGTTCGATTACACCTCCTCACAGGGGGATTGGGGTGGATTGGAGGAGGTTTTGACTTCTAGAGGATGTAATCCCTGCCAATCCCTGTCAAACCCTTTCATTTTTCCTGTCAACCGAACAGGCCCTTATGAGTAATCCAACCAAAAAAATTACAAATACAAAGCAAACCGGAACCTAGGACACTGTCCGACAGCAAGAGGAACTCCTGCAGATTTGTGTAAAAAGCACTACTCCCTTCGTCTCAAAATAAATATCGCTGGTTTAGTATTTTGGGACGGCGGGAGTATATTTGGAGGGAGTATATTTGTGATAATCTTATCTGGTGAATGTCGGCTGAAAGAGGGATGTCAAACGAACGCTTTTCCTGCAGTTTTAGTAAACGAAAAATGCCTTCTTCTCAAGAAACTGTCATGTTATTCTGAAGAAGTTGTCATCCCCGCAACTAAAACCGCCAGCGAAATCGTTCGAAATGTCACCCACTCTCAGCGAACGTTCGCCAACTAAGAAGGCTCTTTTTATTTTTGGATTTAAGCATGTTCTAGTAGATCGGCCTAAAACCCAAATTTCCTCGTATATTTTTTTCTCCTAAAACTTTTCTCCACTAGCTGAGATATAGTCTAGAGTAGGCACTTCTTGAAAAAAAAGATATGTGTTGCATTGCTTCCTGCTCGTCCGCAACTTTCCCGCCCGATCCTAACACAACAACCATCGCTCACCTTGCCACTGGCCGTTCGCGGCACCGACGATTGGCGGAATGGAAAGCCTCACCCTCGCCCATGCCCGGAGACCCACCACAAAATTGGCTCTGCAAGGGAAAAACTTGATAAAGAGCTCCAGGTCGCCGGCGGTGGTCGCTATAGTCGCTCAACCGCCACAACCCTACCGCCCTTGGCCCAGTCATCCGGTAAGCGGGACTATTGGTCATCGACCAAGGCGGCGAAGAACATGACTACATTGGCAAAGAAGAAGAAATCAATGGTCGCCTCGACGCCACCTCCTCAACGTCCCGCGGCATCGATGACTACTGCTCGGCCTTCTACAACCGCACAGCCACCACATCCACCTTCGACGACCAAAGAGTAGAAGGATTCAGACGAGAATTGGAGCAAGGCCGATGTGCTCGAGGCTCGAAAGGTTAGTAAAATCTTTTTGTTCTGCAATTTTGCAACTGAATGATGCATGATTTGACTTTGATTGCTAGTTTTTTTTTTCTTTGTTATTGTAGTGAGCAAGTGAATGATGATGTAGAAGATTTCATGGAACAATTAAATGCAAGACATATAGCCAAGAGATGGCGAGAAATGCCGAGAGGTAGGAGGAGGATGAGGAGGTGGATGTGCCGGACACCCAAACATTGAAAAGGAGGAGCAAGTCATTCAACTACAACACTGAGGAAGATGAAGCTTTGTGGTGGCGCCAATGGTGGTGCCGGCAGGAGATCGTGAGGCCATTGTGAACTATGTTATCTTTTGGTCCACCATATGTTTGGTGGACTTCTTGAAATGAACTTGATCATTTGGTGCCTTTTGGCACAAATTACATTTATATTCGTTGGGTTGGATGAACTTCATTTATACTCGTAGTTGAACTGCGATGTGGTGTATTCGATTTGTTTATGTTTGTTTCAATTGTTTGAGCAAACGTTTGGAAAACTTGACAAAAGAAAATTTAGGGAGTAAGTTTTAGAAAACATTCTAGATAAGATTTTCTTAAATATAATTCATTTATTTTTGCGCGGGGGGGGGGGGGGGGGGAGGATATTTTTTTGGGATATTAAATACGTCTTGTGATTATAGGATAGGGAATATGCTACAGTTGCTCTATCTCTTACGAGACTAGAAGTAGAATTATATGCACTTCCAGTCTTTTGTATTCGGTAATGTTACCCAGCTTACGTTCGTTGGGAGAGGGGTGTCAAGTGGACGCCATTTGATGGCAGTTTTAGTTGTAAAGAAAAACCAGACGACAAATGTCTTCGTTGAAGAAACGGGCATGTCGCCGAGAAACAGCCACTGTCTCAAAAATAAAAACGCTAACGTTCGCATGTGCCACCCTACCTGGCGAACGTTCGCCGGTTCATGAGAATTCTTTGTACGTATTTTACACATGGTGGTTTTCATCGGTTTGGATAAACGAGACGCCATGTTTGTAGGATCGCCGGCGCCCCTTTTCTGTTCACCCTCCCTCCCATCCCTGCACGCCTCCAAACAGTGAGGCGGTTGCGCTCCGCAACAAAGGCGATCACACCATGCATGCACACTAGTGACTGATGCCGCGAGATAAACAACTAACACATGCGCTCATCCCCGGCCGGTTACTTGTTACCCCGGTTAACACAACACAGAAGCTCCCATGGCCACCGTGACCTCCTCCTCCCCCTCGTGCTCCAAGCCCAAGGCCGCCAAGCCGGCCAGGTACTGCCTGTGCGCGCCGACGACGCACCCAGGCTCGTTCCGGTGCAGGCTGCACCGCCCCACGGCGGCCAAGGCGGCAGCGGCGGCGCCTTCGTCGGAGCCTGAGGCGGCCAAGGAATCGGCTGAGAGGAAGGAGGCGGCGGCGGCGGCCGCACGCGCATTGCTCGCGCGGGTGGCGCGGGCGCCCGGGCGGGACGCTGGGAGGGTCAAGGGGTTTCAGCCTGGGCCTTCCAGGTTACGGATCATGGACCGGACGGGTGAGTCGGTGCAGACCGCAGAGGACGCAGTCTCGTGCCGTCACATGATGAAGTGCTATATATATGCGATATTTACTTTGAATCGGATCGTGTTGTAGTACGTGTTATAGCTAGTGTTTAGCTTGGCCTAGGGTTGGTTGGATGTAATGTACTAAAAGATTGGGAACTTTGGGGTGCCGATTGAAGTAATTCGGAATAACCATTCGTGGTTCATGTTCTTTCTTTGCACTCACAAATGTGAAATGTCCGTGTAGAACTCTACCAGTATGGTAGGGGAATCTCTATAAGTTTGGCATTTCTTTTTTTTTTTTTAAGAAAGACACGGCGGTTTCATTTTTTCCGAACAATGCGGACAAACTTTTCGTTACCGCCATTATTACCCTTCAGGATATCAAAGAGTGATACAAGGGTTTGAATCCACATGTTCAAAGATACACAAGAGGCGAGATCTCGAGCCACCTTTGGAAATGGACAATCACTGCAATGATGAGTCGGTTTTCTTGGTAGACATGAAATCTTTTCTTTCTATAGATGTGTGTGGTCGACTGGATAAATAATACCCCATTTTAGAAAGGGAAACGTTTGTCACCGGCAGGCCATACTAGCGTTGGGCCGGTCGCTTCGCCAGGCTGGCTCTTTTGACAAAAATAGCTAATATGAACACGACACGTGCTACCTTATCTTTTCCCAACGTCTGCATCCACTCTTTCTTCTTCCTCGCGCACGGAACCCAGGCCGACCCTCATTTACCTCTCCTCTATCCCTTCATGGAAGCACTCCAGCAAGCTTTTTTGAGTGGAGTGCGCCACGAGTCGCCGATGCTACGCCTACGGAAGTACTACCAGCAGGCATTGCTCGAGGGCCGCAATGGGGAACTCTGTCGACGGCCGCGGCCATGTGTTTTTCTCTTCTGTGATCCATCTAGGCGATGATGTGAGTCGGCAACACCACTTGCCGTCGTTGAGTGGATGGCTGCGCCCGCACACGTTCTCCTCCTCTCCGGTAGTGCCGTCGGCGGTGCTGGAGCTGCAACCTGCTGTAGTTTTTTCCGCGAGACCAAGCTAAAGCTGCAACCGGCCTTCACAAACACTGCAACCAACGTCGCGCCCTGCTACAACGGGCGTCAGGTTTTTGCTACAACCATGGCACCGGTGCGAAGAGCAGACTACGGTGGCACCGTTTTTGCTGCGACCGCATAAAGAAAAGCTACAATGGGCATCACGTTTCGCTACAACCATGGCGCCTGTGCAAAGAGCAGACTGCCGTGAACTTTTTTTGCTACAACCGCATAGCGAAGAGCTACAACGGGCGTCGCATTTTGCTACAACCATGACGCCGGTGTGAAGAGCGGACTACGCAAGCACTTTTTTGCCGCGACCACATAGCAAAAAAGCTACAACCGTTGTCGCATTTTGCTACGCCCATGACCGCCGGTGCTGGAATAGCATTCCTCGTCAGTGCCGGATGAGCTGCAGGTGTTTTGACGGCACTCCGTGGTGCTGGAACCGTCGACATGAAAAGTTGCAACCGACATCTCCGATACTGGAAGTGTTGGCCTGAAGCCCATCTATGATTCAACAGGAAGACCGGTACGTCGCCGGTGTTGTGATGCTACAACCGGCACCCCACCGTGCTGGAACCATCGACATGGAAAGCTGCAACCGGCAATCTCCGATGCCGGAAGACGGAGGCAATGGATGCTGGTACTAGAGATGTCGACTGCTGGAACCAGCGAATTTAGGCGCTGTAACCGTCGACTCTATTTGCTACAACCGGCCAACTGTAATGCTACAACCTGCTTTGCCGGCGTGCGATGCAATCCGATGCTAGCTGGGATGCTACAACCATTGCCGGTGATGCTGGAACTGAAGGCGCAATGTGCTGCAATGGAGGGCCATGCTACAACTGTCGCCGTCGTTGCTGGCACCGACGGCACGACGAGGGGCGAGTAATGGACGCCCAAAGCTACAACCAGCTGCCGCGATGCTACAACCGTTGCCGGTGATGCCGGAACCGACGGTGTGACAAGCGGCGAGCAGTGGACAGAGGGCGAGCATCAGGTAGTGGACAGCGGGCGAGCGTCGGGCAGTGGCGGGCAGTGGACGGCGGGCGAGCGTCGGGCAGCAACGAGCAGTGGACGGCGGGCGAGCGTCGAGCAACGGCGAGCAGGCTGTGAAACAGTGGCCGGCGGTTGCGGTGACAAGCGGAGATGTCGGGAGTGCTACAGAGGAGATACACACACGCGCAGTCGTGAAGATTTTTTCCTTTTTTTGCGTTGAATGTGCTCTGCGGGAAGCCAGGAAAGAAGACAGCTGCCAAATCCAACAGACGTTGCCGGTTGAATCGGGTGGCCCTGGTGCGACCGGCCGAAATTTCGGCCACGCACCGGCGTCTAGCGTTGCCCTTTTAGAAAGCGTTGAGTTGAGTATGGTCCAGTCGGACATCCTGACCTGTAGAACACTCCAACTCGGGGTCCAACACAACCACATCCAGTGACCACTGGACAACGTCAGATATAGGGTCGGACATAATGTTGAAGGTCCGGGCATGTCGGACACCAGGTTGGATAATCTGACCTAATGTGTACCCCATTCTAAAGAGCAAAGCGATATGCTGCACATTTGATTAGATAGTCTGACCCAGTGCCCGACCCTGGTATGTAGCACATAACAAGGTGGAATTTGGGGGTTCTCTCTCACATAGGTGTGAGTGGTATTTGGCTGATCTTATTTGTCAACTCCCACACTTATACACGACGTATCGCCTCTTTATACTATGACATACCTGCGACTCAAAAATGAGAAATCGGCGGTGGGAAAATTGACTAGTCGTCTTCTTTTATGCTTCAGCTACATTATTTAATCACCATTGGCATTAACACCAAAACCCTCATTAGGGCGGTTATCCTTTCAATCTCCCAATTTTTGGTGGCTGATGACAATATGATTAGACCAATTTCATAAAATATTATAATAAGCTTATTAATGGTTCTAGAGGTTTAGGTTGAGCTCCCCTTACATTTGTGCACACATAAGAGAATTCTTTGCATTTGAATACAAAGTGCACAAAGTAGGGTCAAGGCTTCCCCTAAATCCAAAGAAATAGGAGGGTGCAAAAGTGAAAATAGATGCACAAGGTGAGTTCCACTTTTGCAACAAACTTATGACATAAGAGATGACTTCAAAATAATTCATGCATATAACATAGTCATCTCAAATGACAGCAAGTGTGTGTGTGTGCGCGCGCGTGCGTGTGCGCGTGCGAGGGGGGTGACATGGCATGGCATGACATAGCAAGACAAGAACATGAAATGAGAGAAACTATGATTATGGAAATAACAAGATAAGCATCAAGCATAGCCACAAGTCACAACATATAACATGCTCTCATACATAACATAAAGGTAGCCCCACACACAAATAAAGTACTACGTATGTCATGCGAAGTATTAGACATCAGCAAGCTCAAAAAGATCCAGCGAGAAGTGAGAGCTTGTCAAATAACCATATATAGCTCGAAGCAAAACCTAAATAAAGCAACTGTAACATCCCAAAATTCAATTCTGTTTGGAATGATAACTATTTAAAATAGGATTAATTAAAATTTTCTTGTGTTGCTTGCTTAGCTAGATTTGACTACCATTTGAAACTTTTGGGGTTTAAATGAGCTTTAAATTGAGAGGGAAAAGATATTTTCCCAATATCCAATTATGAATTTGATTGGATTTTTTATTATTTGGAGTTCAAAAACATTTTTGGGAATTACTTAGAACCCTATGGCCCAGAATAGTGTTTATAAAAATATTTATGTCATTTTATGGCTGGAAATAAATTTCACTAAGCTCCAAAGATTATGCTGGGCTTATTTGGATATTTGTGGAATTTCCCAATTTGAAATGGATTGATTTATAAACTTAGTTGGAATTTCAAATAGGAAATAAAATAAGGAAACCTAACCCTAAAGCCTAATAGGATGCAACACATTCCTATATAGCGCACTCGAAATAATGTTAGTTTCTAATCATCATTGTCATTAACACCAAAAACCCTCATCGCAGACAGCCTTTCAGATTTCATTTCCTACTCCAATATAAAACCTTGTTTTCAATGTAATGATGTCATCAATAAGAGAAAACTGAGTATCATCAGTAACATCTTGAGCTAATTTCTGTAAAATCTTGGAGTTGTCAAGATCTCCTATGTAACTTTTTTAATGTTAGTGAGCCGGTTTGGTTGAACCACTGTAATTTGTGCAGAAAATGATGCAGTCTAATCTTTTCTTGACAGTGCATCAACAACATGATTTCACTTCCCTTTCGTGCATTCAATGGAATAGTCATATATAGTCCAATAACTTCAAAAATCAACAGTGCCTTATGATGCATGTCATATGTCAATTTATGCGTAGTCATGAATTGAGAGATAGTTGATGTGTTTTGATAATCAGGGGATTTCCTAGAAGATAGTGTCTCCATTTCTTAATTGTCTCTAAACTTGCCATGGCCTCTTTTTCATAAACTGACTTCCCAGAGACTGTGGACTAATAGCTTTGCTAAACAATGCTAATGACATGCCTCCCTCCATGAGCATTGCTCCCAAACCTGTTCCACCAGCATCAACCTCAATTGTAAAAAGCTTACTACAATTTGGGAGTGCTAGTACTAGGCATGAAGTTCTTATATGTTTCGGTTGGTGGAAAGATTGCTTGTTATGGTGCAGCTAGATGGAGGGCGTGAGAGGGCCGGCCGGGGGCCTTTTGCCCACGGCAGGGCAAGAGGGAAGGGATTTCCTTCTTAATTCTTGCTTGATTAGATTGATACATCTCCTCCATTTATATAGAAAAGAGGTTTAATTGACTCCCAAGCAAGGCTTACTTGACCCCTAAGCAAGCGACCCTTATCTCTAATTAACCCTAAGACTAACGGGCTATACCGCCAGCCCAGGCCATTAGGCCCATTACGTACTCTAACACTACACCCCACCTGGACATGCAGCTTGTCCTCGAGCTGCAGCCTAACCAACTTATAACCATGACTCGACGCAACACAAACCTAACACCTAAAAACAAGTCTTTTACATCTCGGCTTGTTTTATTACTCTCAACCTGAAATGAACTGGGATGATTTATTTTGGACCCCTTAACAAAAAATGGACACCATCCGCACGTCAGACGTGCACGTGTACAGCCACCTGGATCCCATGGACACCATCTGGACAAAAGGAGTGCATGTGTATGGCCACCTGGAAGTGGTCGCAAGAGCGACCAGCAGAGGCGCCCTCATGGCGGCCGCCGGAATGCAGTGGTGCTACGCGGTGCGCTCCTGTCGGTGACACCCTGCTGTCTCCCCGCCAGAGGGTTGTTGGTATGCACCGCACAGAGAAGAGTGGAGGGCTTGCGATGGAAAATGACGAGGAGGGGTGCGCCCCCCAACCGCCGATGTCGCAGACTTTGAGGTCGCTGCCCGCGGGGAAAACAATATGCCCAAGATCCCCGACGCAGCGGACGAGATCGAGGTCCTTTGCGCAGCGAAGCGTAGCTGGGAGGAGCGGTAGCTGCAGACCACGCATCTCCCGCACACGCCGATGCGCTAGGAGGCCGCGCGCAGCAGCCTGCAGCCTCACCGCAGTCGACACGTGGCGGGTAGTGATCCAAGCCGGAAGCGGTGACGGCGACGGCGGGAACTTGATCTGCTGGATGGAGACGCCCTGGGGAAGCGGTAATGGCGATGACGGGAACTTGATCTGGTGGATCGGGACTCCCGCCGGCGCGGTCGATGCGGGGCCGGAGCTGACCGGCGGTGGCTGCTGCAGCGGAGCGCCGGGCGTGGCGGAGGCCGCCAGGAGCGGCGACTGCCACTGTAGCCCGGGCGGGGTGGTGGTGGCGGTGGATGGCAGCTGCAGCAGCGACCCGACGAGCGCGACGGGGACGCCCTGGGGCAGCGGCTGCTGCGGCGGAGGCTGCCAGGAGTGGCGACTGCCACTGCAGCCAGGGCAGGGCGGTGGATGGTAGCTGCAGCGGCCCGGTGAACGCGGCGGAGGCCGCCTGGTGCAGCGGCTGCTACAGCAGCCACGGCGGCGTGGTGGCGGCGATGGACGGCGCAGCCAGGTGCGATCCGTGGGACCCGACCAAGAACATGTGGATCTCCTGGACCGCCTGGGTTAGGTCCCGCAGTGCCTCGGACAACTCCTCCGGGGTGAGGACGATGGGGCAGGCGCGACGGAGGATCCCAGCGCAGGCAGGAGCGGGGCGACGGTGGTCGCCTAAGGCGACGAGGTGACCGGCAGCGGAAGAGACGGGTTGGGTGGCGGTAAAGACATGATCGAACCGAAGCTAGCTGATACCAAATTGTTATGGTGTTGCTAGAAGGAGGGCGTGAGAGGGCCGGCCGGGGGCCTTTTGCCCACGACCGAGCAAGGGGGAAGGGATTTTCTTCTTAATTCTTGCTTGATTAAATTGATACATCTCATCTCTTTATATAGAGAGGTTTACTTGACTCCCAAGCAAGGCTTACTTGATCCCTAAGCAAGCGACCCTTATCTCTAATTAATCCTAAGACTAACGGGCTATACCGCCAGCCCAGGCCATTAGGCCCATTACATACCCTAACATTGCTCATGTATCTCTTCCCACTGAAATTAATCTTTTTTTAAAAGCATCATGAAGTGGTCTGCATATTTTCCCTATAATATTTAACAAATCTTCTACAATAACAGCAAGTCCCAAAAATCCTCTCAGTTTGGTAATGTTATCAGGAGAGGGCCAGTTTACTATGTCTCCCACTTTGCTTGAATATGTAGCAACCCCATGAGCAGACAAAATGTATCCCATACTAGAAGAACGCCCGTGCGTTGCAACGGGACCACATTAACTTTAAGAGTTCAATATTAATCATGTTAATAATACATTTAATATTCTCATACATATCAAGTGACACTGGCGGCCTTTTTTGTCAATTTAGCAACGGGCTCAGTTGCAACGGGCTCTTTATACATATCAGACAACTCGCTACTACTTAAACTACAACTATGGCTACCAATATTTTTTTATCAATTTAGCTCAGCAATAGTGCCTGGCTTAATAGACTGCTTTGCATTCACCCCCTCAGAAGACAGAGAGAACCAACTCAACATGTCAGAAGATTAACAGAAATTTCATTTGTATGGCATGAACATATAGCAGGAGCACCAACACATAGATCAGCAGAGAGCAGAGCACAGCATGCACACACTCGGGCCATCTATATCATACACACACAGCAACGCACACACGCATCACGCTGGCATACACATACAGAAAAGCAGGCACACACGCATCATGCGCATTGGCCGGTGCGACGCACGCAGAGCAAGTACGTACGCACGGAGAGCAAGCTAGCAAGCACGCACGCGTCCAACCCCGCCGCTGCATGCGCTGGCAGAAGGTGAGGCAGCAAGGGAGACTGCACATTGAAGCTGTCCATGCAAGGCTGGAGGTGCTGGGCCGGCGACGGCGGTGTCGGGACGGTGCTTGATTCGTTCCCGGTGGCGTGGAGCTTGGGGCGACAACGCGGCGATAGCTAGTGCTCGGGGATGGGGGTTTGGGGCGGGGGCAGTCGACCCGATGGCTGGCGAAGTTAACGGGCTCGGGCGGCTGGAAATTCGGCGGGTGGCGGCGGCACAGCGTGAGGATGGGACATGCGGAAAACCTAGCGGGCGTTCAACTACCAATACCCACGCCTTTTTTTAGGGGAATTGCTTGTGAAAATAAGGTGCGACGACGACTTAGCGAGCGGATCCCCTTAAAAGAGACATAGCGAGCAGATTCCCTTAAAACTGGTAGGAATGGATACGATTGATGACGTTGATAAATAGTGGTGAATGTTGGCCTAATTTACTATCATCATGCATGAAAACGAATCATCAAGAAAAAGAATACTTCCTATTACTACACTCATAGGAAGCTTCCTAATCTCTGCTACCAAACAGTTTCTGCCCAAACAAGGAAGGAAAGTTATGGACGTGATTCGGAAGGAAACAAACGTTATGAAGATTAATTAATTTAGATTTGATATTTAGAGATTGATTGTGATTGATTCTTTTACATAAAGACATTACTAAATAATTTGCGTTAGTATTGAAAGTTCTGATCCGTTCAGTTTTTTTCGTTGTGTGAGAGGGTGAAGTGAAAATAAACCGATGAAGTGGGGGAAGCGACGAAAAAAATCTACGACGGTTAACCTACGAAAAAAACCGGACGAAAATGATGGGACGAAAAAAAACCTGGAAGCGAGACTACCAACTGCTCCATTAGGAGTAGAGATAATTAACTTCAGATGTAGCAAATGAGTACTTGCTTTTTTAACTGGCAAATTGTTCATTCTGAGCATGACCCAGTGTGATTTGTAGATGCTGCAAACATGCTCCTCCAGTGTTTTTCGCTATATGCCGATACACCATAATTTTTTTTATCAGAATGAATTTTCTAATATAAGGCGCAAACACACTGTTCGTTAAAAATTGAGAAGTAGCATGGGCATTAGTAAGGCCCAAGGGAATGTTGCCTTGGGAATATCATGTGTTGTCATTCTGATTTGATGGAAACCTGACCTAAGGTCCAAGTTTGTGAAAATTGTTGCTCTGTTTAACTCATATAGTGGAAATTTATTTTTGATAGTCAAGAAATTTAATTGCTTGTAGTCAATACACAATCTCCAACCCCCATCTTTTTTTCCTGGCCATAACAGCTGGTAAAGAAAATGGGCGCTTAGTGATAGTAATACGTATGTGAAGATATACAACAACGAACATGTGCGTCACATCGATAATACATCTGTATACGTAATACAGTATATTTGTATACGCATGCGAAGATATACAGAAGCAAACAGGTGTGTCACGTCGATAAATATATCTGCATACATATGCGAAGATATACAGAAGCTACATTATCTTGCAAAACATTCCAAAAGAATACCTTGCGGCGTGCGAGATAGGAGATAAATTTGGAATGCCAATCAAGGAATCTGGTGCCGTTTAGGCTAACAAGATGGAGTAGATGATTTGAAATCCGGCTTGGTTTCAGCCCGAGACAAGATAGGATGCATACAAGGACTACGTGGTGCGAAAACCCAACTCGTGATTGGGTTAAGGAGTTCTAGCCGATACACAATTTTGTGATGCAACATCGACGAAACACATTGATTACATCAGTCATCATTCCGATAGCAGCAACAGCTTCAGGCAGACTCTTAATAGAATATGCTACATATAAATTTAGCAAACAAAGCTACCCATGCTAGTAGAAGTAGAACCCTGGCTAACAGAACTCTGTCCAGCCTTCACAGAGCACATTCCAACAACCGAAACCATTACCCAGAATGGATACTGCAGACAGAACACTTGCGCTTCTTGTAAGATCTTGGGCGCCGAAATATGCAGGCACGTTTGAGTTCAGAGGCAGGAAAAGGGATCATCAGAAGACAAATCTGATCCCGCTTCGATGCTCCAAGAACTTCCGATAGGATTGCTACTGACCTCGAATCGCACTTTGCAGTTCGTATTGGCCCAATTAGCACAACTAAGATACCCCAGTTTGGCAACCACCACTTGCCTCTCAGTGTAAGTTAGGTCTTGTTTAATTTGGATGATCAACCTCTCCAGCTTCAGTGCATTCTCCACGATGAACATGATGAAATCAAACTCGTGATCATTCCCTTGTAGCTCACAGAACGACAGAGTCTTGAGGTACGACTGGACACACTCAATAGGACTTGTCTCCTGCCAGAACTTGAGACTACGGTTGCTGGTGTTTTCTTCAAGAAAAGACTGCAAATTGGATGAGCAAACAGTTCAGCTGCACGTGGTGCTGATTACGCAGGCAGCAGCATCTGATTCAATGTACTGATGATGCTCGAAATGCCAAATGAAGCGGGGGGGGGGGGGGGGGGGGGGGGGGGGGATGTTACCTCGACAATCAGCGTCTCCAAGTTAGGAAAGCATCTTGACTTGACTGCGATCTCCAAAATGCACTTGCAAAGCCAACATCTGGAGGCTTGACACAGTGGTACGTGCGCTCGCCTTTGTTCCAGCCTTCAATGCATCGAAAGAGCACAAATTGATCACACATGATTGACATTTAATCTTCTAACATTTGGTGAAGGTTATTTGCTCGGTAACCTTACCAGCTTACATGTGCTAATTATGCGGTGATCGACTGGGTACTTGCGTTTTACTCAATCCGTTTATTTAGAATAACAGATTAATAATATAGAGTGTTTAAGGTGCACCGGACATATTTGAGACCTAACGTTAGGACTCAATAAAGCTGCATGTATTATTAATTTCTGAAAGATACATTACTAGCATTGCGATATCAAATACAAACACAGAAATGATCGGGTTTTGGATTCTAAATACTGGGAACCAAAAACATTAAAATATAGTTCATCAAAACAAATATCTAGATTTCAAATATCTCTAAATAGTTCAAAAATATTTAAAGAAACATGATTCAAAGCAATAGAAGAAAAAAGTAATGTTAGGATATTGTGGTCACAACATGCTTTTCCGACACCCTATATATTCAAAGCCAGTGCTACCAAAAAAATGTGATAAAGCACGAGCAGATCGCTGTTTTCTGCACTTTCAATGCTTCACGAGAATATGTAAAGAGGTAGTAGTATAAAAGTCTAGACCTACGAGGAACTAGGCAACCTTCCATTGATGGAAGAAATAAGCATCCAAATGGTAAAGAGATATATGTCATGTACTCCCTCCGTAAAGAAATATAAGAGCATTTAGACAACTTAATTATAAAAGATAATTAATCCTTATAAAACC
Organism: Triticum aestivum; assembly: GCF_018294505.1. Lineage (NCBI taxonomy): Eukaryota > Viridiplantae > Streptophyta > Magnoliopsida > Poales > Poaceae > Triticum > Triticum aestivum. The sequence goes on along the minus strand of NC_057809.1, from coordinate 125,463,475 downwards.
CCTATCTTTCTAAAAAGTGATATAACATGCTATAGATAGAATGGCCACATGGTAAAACCTTACCTCCTAAGAGACAAGTAGAGTACCTTAAAAGTGTTCTTGTATACTAACAGAATCAAAACTATCCTTTGATTCTATTGTTTGGATGTATACTAAAAGTAAAAACACATTAGTTTGGTCTAGGAGTACGAAAAGCAGGGCCACCTCATGAAAGAAACAGATAACTGGAGATCAATTAATCATGTAAAATTTTAAACGGAGAAGGAAGGGGTGCAAAAGGATCGAAACTTGAGCTAAATTATTATAAGCAAGCAATTATGTAATTGTAAATGAGGATCAAGGAGCTATGACTTGTAACTGCAAATGAGCAACAAACGGATGCGAAATTGGAAATGATATATGGCCCATAACTCATGTTACACTGTTCAAAGTTTCAGCCATCAATCCATATCACCGTAAGGCAAAAGTATGATTACCAATGTTCTAAATCCTAAACAAGCAGTCATACATACTCACCATGTACCCCGTCCAGTAATTGATTGCCTGACTAATTGCCCAGTATTTCGGTTTATCATGTCAATTGCCCGTTTTTGCTAATCTTACTCGGTGTCGGCATATAGTATGACTGTATGACTACTGCTCAATAAACTGAATTTTAGAACATTGGTCGCTTTTAGCATTTGACTCATCTATTGCTTCATGCAGAAACCTTGTTCATGAGAAGAAATGCAATCTGAGATATGAGTGGACAATTTGCCGTTGCGCGTACCTTGATGATGGTGCTGCCAATCTGCAGAATGTGCACTCCTGGCTCCAGATATCCCAGCACACGCAGCTTAGGGGCATGGCCAATCTTGACTGTCGTGCTCATTGCGCCTACACGGCCCCGCTCGCTCCAATTTCTCCAGAGGAAGAGACGCTCCAGGCTTGGGGCGTTCACCACGGCGACCTCCTCCAGGATGGACAAGCAGAACTGCGCACACCGTAGGCTCTGGTTGGCGATACGAGCTTGCAATGAGGCCAGGCTTCCATGGAACGCGAGGATCTCCAGCACGGGGCTCACGGCGAGCAAGAACTCCAAGTCTTTGTCCTTCATGACGACGCAGCCAAGCACAAGCTCCCGAAGGTTGGGGAAGCCGGCGCCGCGTGGGAGGGCGGTGGTGTCCGGGAACACCCAGGCGCCGAGGCAGAGCCGGGAGAGGGAGGCGCAGCTGAAGAGCGAGGATGGGAGGGGCAGGCCGGGAAGGGGCCAGGGGCGATTGACGAAGACGAGCTCGTCGACGCCCTTGGTGGCAAGGATCTGGAACCAGCGCGCGAGCACGCGGCGGTCGGTGGCGTCCATAAAGCTGCAGGTGAGGCTGACGAAGGGGAATGGCCCAGGATGCGCCTTGAGGGCGGCGGAGACGGCGTCGGTGACGGCACGCGAGACGGCACCGGCGCGGGCGGGCCGGCACTCCGCGTCGCCCCTGGAGAGGAGGTGGGTGTCGACGAGGACGAGCGGCACAGAGCGCCAGAGGCCGCGCCAGCGGGAGGAGAGCACGGTGGTGCGCGCGCTGTCCTTGGCGGGGAGGCGAGAGAGGACGCGACGGAGGAGATCGTCGGGTAGGCAGCTGAGGCGGTCCGCGCTTCCGTCGGCGGCGGCGGCCGTGGCGGCGCAGCACAGGGGGGCGAGTGTGGAGACGGGTGGCTTGGGGAGGAAGGAGTAGAGGAATGAGAGCATCGTGTGCGTGTGGAGGTTCAGCGTCTCCGGGGCCAGCCCGTGCAGCATCCTCAGAGGCACCGTCGTGTCCTCCCCGACGGGGACGGTGGTGGGGCAGCTTGGCCCGGACATGGCGATCGTGGCCGCGGCGGCGGCGGCGGAGGAGGAGGGTTTTGGGGGAGGGCGACGCGAGCAAGGTGGGGGTGGTGTGTCAGGCCAAAAATGCTACACGCACAAGGAGATTGCTATAGATTGATTTTTACGGGGAGACGTGGCCTCCTCCCAAACACAAAGCTCCCTTTCCCCGAATTTCACTATGGCCCCTCTCCCATCCTCTTTCAAGCTAGATTTTGTCATCTCATTAAGTTCAACTAGGGCAAGTTCAACCCGGTCCATCAAATCTCGTTTCTAAATGTTCAGACCAGACAGTCCAAAATCTATTGCCATCCAACGTCGGTCACCAAATTCGTCTGAACCAATTTGAATGTCTAACCGAAACCAAACACGTGGGAGGTTTGCGGGTGTCCGGACCTCAGCCACGTCGGACTCTGACATGCCCGATCCACCCAAAAAACCCATCTAGAGCTCGCGCATTTGGACATCAACCGCTGTTTCCACGCCAAAACACACCCTTTCTCACTGCCTCTGCCCCCGATTGCCCTATACCTTTGCGGGTCATTCCAACATCCGCCACCACCGGAGGACGTGACGGAGACCAATGGCTTCGCCACCACACTCTTGGAGTCGGGGCAAGATCTAAGTACAAACAAGTTTATTAGCTTTTTGCTCGCACAAACTTCTAACGGAACTACTTTTCTCTGCTAGAGCTCTAATGAGATGCACGGTAGGAGCATGGGCAACTGCCCAGGCTCGCCGGGTATTGCCTCCTCCAATTCTCTTCCCATTGAAGTCGAACGATGATGGTCGCCCGCAAGGTAGCATCCGGGAAACTGTGGTGGTGGTGGTGGTGCAGTTTTTTAAATTATCTTTAACTTATTGCCTCTTTGATGTTGTAGTAAGCATAAAATATGTTGGGTCTGCAGTGCTTTCATTGTTTGACGTGCTACATTTTTATGGCACAAGATCTTTAAATTTGTTGCATAAGTACTTTTTTATCACAATGGTATTAATTTTTTTGATAAAATTCTCCTCTCTTTATTACACTGCAACCATTGTTACATTCCTTAGTAAGAGAGGGATGAGCTCGGTAGAAGGCTCATCAAGAAAACTATTACAAAGCGGGCCCTTGGTCGAAAAATCTAATTCATGAGCAGCAGTATTTGCCTCTCTTGGGCAATATGATAACAGTCATCCAAGATTGCAACAGCTCCTCCTGTAGATTGTCCTCCCTCATTCATCATGTTGATGATATCGATATTGCATAGTTGACTATAATCCTATTACACCTGGTAGTTTGAGATAGAGAAAGTCTGTACCGCAAAGCAATGTCTATAGCGGTGATACAATCATTGCGGTAGTTTGTTCTCCAGTTGCATGTGTTAATAAACTTTTCTCCATCATCTCTTATAACTGTATCTATTGTCCCTTTAAGAAGACCATGATTGAACGAGGCATCTACGTTTAGTTTTACATGTCCCCTAGGAGGTTATACTCCCAACGTCATGTTTTACTCTTGGCCTTTGGAGCAGCGATCGTAGTGTAGTTCATTGTTAGAACTCGAATGGAAGATGAAATTTGTATAGCACTTTGATTTTTGTCGCCGGTAAAGCTTCATTCTCTCCCGCCATAAGTACCAACACGTGATCGCATAATTTCATGCACATTTACTTGCTCCAAACTCATTCATCTCATGTTCATATTGTTCCAGGAGAAAATCGAGCACTCTCTCATGCCTTGTCCATCAAGCATGCATTTAGGCCTAAGTTCCCACCAAACATGTATAACTGATGGGCATTGGAACAAGGCATGTAGGGGATCGTCGGCTCCTCTTGGGAAGAGATTTTAATATGCATGTTTGATAGATTGACTCTCCATGGAAGAGTACCATGGAGATTCTTCCATACAAAGACTTTTACTTTCGTCGGACATTGTAGACCCCAAACTTTCTGTCATACACCACCAATTTATCCTCCTCCTTGTCCATTAGAGCGATGGAGATTTGCACCATATCTAAGGTCCCATTCAACATTTTAAGATGACTTAATGATACGTCTCCAAGGTATCTACTTTTCCAAACACTTTTTCTCTTGTTTTGGACTCTAATTTGCATGATTTGAATGAAACTAACCCGGGATGGCGCTATTTTCAGTAGAACTACCATGGTGTTATTTTTGTGCATGAATAAAAGTTCTCGAAATTGGCTGAAAATTTACGAAGAATTATTTTTAAATTAATAAAAAATATTAGCAAAAAGATCTACTATAAGGGGCCAGCACAGGGCTACAAGCTCAGGTGGCGCCCCCTAGGGCACGCCACGTGAGCTTGTGGGCCCCTCGAGCCTCTGTTTGCCCTACATTCAGTCCCATAAGTTTCTGAAGGAAATATGCCCTAGAGGCAATAATAAAGTTGTTATTTATATTTCCTTATATCATGATAAATGTTTATTATTCATGCTAGAATTGTATTAACCGGAAACTTAGTACATGTGTGAATACATAGACAAAACTAAGTGTCCCTAGTATGCCTCTACTTGACTAGCTCGTTAATCAAATATGGTTAAGTTCCCTAACCATAGACATGTGTTGTCATTTGATGAACGGGATCACGTCATTAGAGAATCATGTGATGGACAAGACCCATCCGTTAGCTTAGCATAATGATTGTTTAGTTTTGTTGCTATTGCTTTCTTCATGACTTATACATGTTCCTCTAACTATGAGATTATGCAACTCCTGAATACCGGAGGAACACCTTGTGTGCTATCAAACGTCGCAACGTAACCGGGTGATTATAAAGATGCTCTACAGGTGTCTCTGATGGTGTTTGTTGAGTTGACATAGATCGAGATTAGGATTTGTGTAGGATCGAAAGTATGTCTAGAGGGGGGTGATTAGACTACTTGACCAATTAAAAATCTATCATTTTCCCAATTTTAGTCTTTGGCAGATTTTAGCTATCTTAGCACAAGTCAAGCAATCTTAACACAATTCAAGCAAGCATGCAAAGAGTCTATGAGCAGCGGAAAGTAAAGCATGCAACTTGCAAGAATGTAAAGGGGGTTTGGAGAATTCAAACGCAATTGGAGACATGGATGTTTTTGTCGTGGTTCCGATAGGTGGTGCTATCGTACATCCACGTTGATGGAGACTTCAACCCACGAAGGGTAACGGTTGCGCGAGTCCACAGAGGGCTCCACCCACGAAGGGTCCACGAAGAAGCAACCTTGTCTATCCCATCATGGCCATCGCCCACGAAGGACTTGCCTCACTAGCGGTAGATCTTCACGAAGTAGGAGATCTCCTTGCCCTTACAAACTCCTTGGTTCAACTCCACAATCTTTGTCGGAGGCTCCCAAGTGACACCTAGCCAATCTAGGAGACACCACTCTCCAAGAAGTAACAAATGGTGTGTTGACGATGAACTCATTGCTCTTGTGCTTCAAATGATAGTCTCCCCAACACTCAACTCTGATATGGATTTGGTGGAAAGAAGATTTGAGTGGAAAGCAACTTGGGGAAGGCTAGATATCAAGATTCATATGGTGTGAGTGGAATATCTTGGCCTCAACACATGAGTAGGTGGTTCTCTCTCAGAAAATGTGTATTGGAAGTGTAGGTATGTTCTGATGGCTCTCTCCACGAATGAAGAGTGGGTGGAGGGGTATATATAGCCTCCACACAAAAACTAACCGTTACACACAATTTACCAATCTCAGTGAGACCGAATTGAGAAACTCGGTCGGACCGATTTAGCAAACCTAGTGACCGTTAGGATTTTCGGTGGGACTGAGATGCAACTCGGTAGGACCGATATGGTTAGGGTTAGGGAATAACGTAATCTCGGTGTGACCGATTACACAAACTCGGTGGGACCGATTTTGGTAATAAGCTAACCAGAGAGTTGGTCAGGTAAACTCGGTGGGACCGATCGCTCATTTTAGTGGGACCGAAATGTTACAAAAGGGAAACAGAGAGTTTACATTGCAATCTTGGTGGGACCGATCGCTCATCTCGGTAGGACCGAAACGTTATGAAGGGAAACAGAGAGATTACAACCCCATCTCGGTGTGACCGAGATCCCTATCGGTGGGACCGATTTGCCTAGGGTTTGTGGCAGTGGCTATGACATCTGAACTCGGTGGTGCCGGATAGAAAGAATCGGTGGGGCCGTGTTTGACTTTTGGTTTAGGTCATATGTGGATGTGGGAAGGTAGTTGAGGGTTTTGGAGCATATCACTAAGCACTATGAAGCAAGAACCTCATCAAGCAACACCTCATCCCTCCTTGATAGTATTGGCTTTTGCTATAGACTCAATGTGATCTTAGATCACTAAAATATAAAATGTAGAGTCTTGAGCTTTGAGCTTGAGCCAATCTTTTTGTCCTTAGTATTTTGAGGGGTCCACTTTCCTCATCCATGCCATGCCAATCATTGAGCTTTTCCTGAAATATTAATCTTGGAATAGCATTAGCTGAATGAGCTATATGTTGTTAGGAATTACCAAAACCACCTAGGAATAGTTGCACTTTCAATCTCCCCCTTTTTGGTAATTGATGACAACATATAGATCAAAGCTTCGACGAATGATAATAAGAGTGAAAAACATTGTCGCTTTGAGAAGTATGTGAAAAGCAAGAGCTCCCCCTAAATTTGTGCATAGTTTATGATTTGCTTTGGACTGCAAATGCACAGAGAATTAGGCTCATGGGTTACTCTTCCATGTCACATACATCTTGGTGGAGCGCTCAAAATGATAATAATTAAATACATGCACTCATCACCAAGCAAAGTGAATGATCATATAGGGATAAAATGATAATGTCATCCAACAAGCATTAATGTAGCATATGATCAAACACACATGATCATCCAAGTATCACACAGACAGAAAGTATCTCAAACAAGCAAATAAAGTTCAACCACCAAAGCAAGAGAGAATAAAAAAAAGCAACGCTCTCTTTCGAAGCCTATGATCTATACATTTTTCTCCCCCTTGGGCAACAAGTTACCAAAAAGTTCCTAGAAAATGCATAGCACTAAATCGTCTCTCAGACTTGGTCTTCAGGTGGTGGTGTCTGGATAACTCCAAGAACGAAGGCTTCAGTCGATGTGGATGGAGCTGATGGAGTAGGTGCTAGAGCTGGTGGCACTGAAGCTATAGCTGGTGCAGATGAAGTGGCTCTGGTGTCTGGAACAGGCACTGCAGCAGACCTCTGAGCTCTAGGCACTCTGGCAAATGCATCAGTGGTTGTCTTGCCCTTCCTCTCCTGCATATCATCCTGAAGTTGCTCCACAATAGACTGGATCTCAGTTACCTTCACATCCAAGTCATAGAACTTCTGCTCCACGATCCTTTCCAAGCTCTACTAGTTTTGAGTCAGGGTGGCCAGTCCCTTCTCAATCCTCAGAGTGGAGGCAATCAAGTAGCCAAGCTGATCTTGCTTGCTCTTCAGAAGATACTGAGATGCTTCTTCAGTAGTTGGCATCCTTACAGCCTTTTCAGCCTTTGCCTTCTCCTTCTTGGCTTGTGCGTGCACAGAAGATGGTTCATTTTCATCCATCACCACAGTCTTGTCCTCAAATTCTGGGTAGATGGGCAGGTGCTCCTTGTCCAACAGATATGTGCCGGTGCCCATCTTGGAGTTAATCAGCTCCTGGATCTGTGGGGCATACCCACAACTCCTCTTTTGATCTGTAGTTATCCTCTTTATGGTTTCCACTATTAGGCTCATGACTTTGAACTTCTGTGGGACATCAAAGATGTGAAGCAAGTTTATTGCATGGCCTCTGATCATCTTGTGATCTCCTGACTTTGGCAAGAGTGTGCCTGAGGATCCAGTTGATAATTGGCAAGCCTGACAGAAGGTAATGTACAGATCCAAACTTGTGTGTCTCAAGAGCAGCATCTGGGATCTCCTTGTACATGTGTGCCATGGTGTTGTGATCCTTCTTCTTCTTGGCATAGACATCCAAGTCATCTTCACTCTCTTCTGGAGCATTGATAAATTTCGCCCATTCAGCAACCGTTGATTGGTACCTAGTGCCTTCAGACATCCAGACAATCCTTCCATCTGGGTAGAAGTGAGCTGTGGAGTAGAACTGCATGATGAGCTCATCATTCCATTTTGTGAGCTTCTGAGCCACAAACTCATCAACTCCACAAGCCTTGAAGCTGTCATATACACCAGGGAAGTGATCCTCATTTTCCTTAATGAATGTCCAATCGACCCATCTCATGTCACACACTATGGGCTTCTTGTCAAGCAAGATGGTCTCATAGAAGTCCTGCTGTTCCTTTGTATGGAACCTGTAGTCCACAACAGTCCTTCTCCTGGTAGCATATGGATCAGACTCTCTCCATAGCCTTAGACCAGAGTCCTTCCTGACTTTCATGTTCTCTGCAACTGGATGAGCATCATTGTGATCTGGAATTTCTGGCTTCAATTTCCTCAAGACAACAGAATCATCTTCTTCTTCCATTGTAGCTTCAGGCATTGGGGCCTTGTTCTTCTCTGCAGCTGGAATGTTCCTGGTACTCCTCTTTGGTGCAGTTTTGGGTTTTGGAGAAGCTGGCTTAGAAGCTTCTTTGGGCTTAGATGAAGCAGCCCCTGACCTTATGGCATCTCCCATAAGTTTCTGTGCCTTAGGTGCTGGTGCAGCATCTTCTTCCTCTTCCTCTTCAGAGTCTCTTATGATTGAGGATCTCCCAAGCACTCTGGCAGTGGTCTTTTTGACCCTCTCTTTCCTCTTCTTCCCTTCTGCAGCAGCCTCTTTGGGTTCAGATTCCAAAGGTACTTGAGTAGAGGCTCTGGCTTTAGACACGGGAATTCTCTTTGCAGGTAATTTGGTCTTCATACCAGGCTTAGTTGCAGCAGCAGTGCTATATTCCTTCTTAACCACTTTATTCTTGGAAGTGGCCTCATCCTCAACTGCCACATAGTCTTCATCCTCAAATTCAGAAGTTTTCTTCTTTCTAGCCCTGGTGGCAGCCTTTGGCATATTGCTTGGTGTGCTCCTACCGCCATCATCTAAGTTGCTAGAGGGACTAGTGCCCTCACTCAAGTGAACCCGCTCCTCTGACTTGTTCTGGCTGTCACTTTGATCAGACATATTGCAATCTCTGACAACTGACCCTGTGAATAGATTATAGATGAGGTAGAGTGGATGAGCATCAAAAAATACAGAGGTTTTTGCAAAAGAATGAATCAAAAACTTAGTTTTAGTTTTCCTTAGAAAGTATTTCGGATCAACCGATTTGTAAACTCGGTGATACCGAAGCAGCTTTTGGAACCTAAACTAGTGAACTCGGTCAGGCCGAGTCACAGTTCGGTGGCACCGAGACTGCTAGGGTTTCACAAAGTTCTGAACTCGGTCACATCGATTTGCAATTCTCGGTCAGACCGAGAATCGCATGTGCAATGGCCTGAGCCGAATCGGTGGTACCGAGTTCCACAACTCGGTTGGTCCGAGATGGTTTCGGCGGAAACCTAACCCTAAATTGTCAATTCACGACTAAACTACAGAGTGTTTTCGATGGATAGAACGGTTTCAATCGTGGTAAGATTCATGGCGAACACAATGTGCTAGGAATCAGATAAGGATAGCACAGTGATCAAGTTCATACCCTAGTTCGGCGATGAACTCGCTACGGCCGCAACAGCAGGGATGATTCCCATTGACGGTGACGGAGACCAGCGGTAGGAGGCAACTGGCAACGAGGAGGACGATCCGGAGACCCTGGAGGCAGAGCGGGCTAAGTGCGGGCGAAAGAGTTCAGAGAAAATTTCCAAAATTTTGCCCGTGGGTATATATAGCCCGACCCTGTCGGTGTGACCGAGTGGAACAACTCGGTGGCACTGAGATGCATAACTGCAAGCAGTTGCTGCAACTCGGTGTGACCGAAAAGTTCAAATCGGTTGCACCGAGATTGAAAACCTAGATCTACTTAGTGATCTCGGTATGACCAAAATGGGTGAATTGGTCAGACCGAAACGCACAAAGAAGTTTTGGAACTTTAAGTCTATGACGAATCGGGGACTCCGAGTGCTCCTCACACAGAGTGGTTCGAATCTGACTTGATCTAACTTTTTGATGCAACATGAATAGAGTTTGAGACGAGAAAAGCATAGATAGCTCGAGAAGGATCTTAGGCATTCTTGTCCATACACTTGGCCAAAAGAAAAGGAAACCAATCAATCAAAAGAACAAGTGGATGTCCTCGAATGAGTAAATTATGCAACCAACATGCTCACACAATAAAATGACAAATGAAATATGTGGCAAAGCATGCACAAACAATTCTAGCATCTATCAAGCAATTGGTGATGACTAGGTCATCTATATATGAGTATATTGACTTAGGAGTCAAATGAGAACATTTGATCATAGGTCATACTCATCATTTAAGCACAAGTGGGGTTACCACTTTTACATAAAGCGTTGTTGTGTTCACACCATTAGAGTTGCTTTAACTCAATTGTTAGAGTAAAGCTCCCCCTAGATGTGATATCCCCCCTAAGAGGGATGAACTAACCTTGGGTTTTGTCGATGATGACTTCGTGTAGATGTTGAAGATGTGGATGCTCAATGTTGATGTAGATCATTTGGAGCTATCCTTTGGAGTGAGTTGCACTTTCAATACCTACACGAGTTAGTCCCACAAGGAACAAACAAGGATATCCATAGACATAGAGTGATGCACACACAAGATGATGTCTATGAAAACTTTAGGTTACCTTGTCCCTTGTCTTACCAACAAGAGGGTTTGTGACTCCTTGAACTAGTGCAAGATGTGGAAGTTGATTGCACTCGTTCTTGCCAAAATGATAAGAGTGAAGTATGTTGGCGGAGTCACCCTCAAGAACTCTCTAGTTCTTCTTCTTCGGGATCCACACCATCTTGATGGGAATCCTTGGAGTTGTAGTCGTACTTGATGAAGTGGAACTTGAAGTGGTCTTGGGAATCCACTTGACTAAGGTCTTAGGAGCTTCTTCAAATGCATCAATTTCCTCTTGAAGCTTGTCCTTGCCTTTTTGCTTGTGGTCTTGTGATGGAAGATCATCTTGAGCTTGTGTCCCTTTGGAAGAAGTAGGATCATACTTCTCTTGTTGAGGGACAAACTTCATCTTGGGGTATTGATCTTCTTCCCACTCAACTCCATTGGCATTGAACTTTCGTTCAAAACCAATACCTTGATTCTTCCGGTGCCTTCCTTGCTTGCATACAATTTCCTCGAATTGCTTACTCCCGGCAAGGCTCTTGTAAACACCTTTCTCTATAATTCCCTTCAATAAGCTATTTTATTGCTCAAGTGTAACTTGGCTAAGAGAATCATTAGTGGAATCAAGAGAACTACTAGAAGCAACAATATTGGATTTAGCATGATTATTGTTACTAATAGAGGAAGAATCTTTCTTGTTCTTGTTACTAGACTTGACTTGAGGCATGTAAGTGGATAAGAGTAAACGCTTGGCAATGTAAGAAGAGCTTTTCTTGCGAAGATCATCATTCATTGCCTTTAAGAACTCATGCTCTTGCTCAAGGTTGAGCTTTTCAAAACGTAATTTCTCATGAGTCCTCAAAAGTTCTCGATGATCTCCTAAGATAGTTTCATGAGCTAACTTAAGAGTGTTTAGTTCTTTAGTTAGAGACTCAATCTTCTCCTTATCATTGTCATTCGTTTCATCATAGTATTCATCACTATAGTTGTCAACAAGTAAATCATCATCACCTAACAAGTCATCTTCATCACTATTGAAATCAACATACTCGGGGTGTGATACCTTTGGACCTTTGGCCATGAAGCATCTTCCAATTCCTTAATTTGGTGAATCAAATATGTCGTAGGAGTTGGTTGTCACAAGTGCTAGACCGGCAACACCTTCATCTTGAGTATATTCGGAGTCGGAGTGATAGCTTCTCTCGGAGTCATTGTCAGAGTCGGAGCCGGATACCCATTCACCAACATGAGCTTGATGTCTTTGTTTTGTGTAGCTCCTTGATGACTTGTCCTTCCTTTCCGAATCCTTGCTTTTACGAGAGGGTCTTCGTTCATATCGATCATCCCTACTCCTTCTCTCCCTTGATGGTGATTCTTCTCTTCTACTTCTTCTTTTGGGAGAATCTTCTCTTCTCTTGTGGGGAGCCGTACACTCATTGGAGTAGTGTCCGGGTCTTCCACAATTGTAGCAGTTTCACTCTCGACTAGAAGATCTTTTGTCATTGTAGAACCTTGACTTGGAACTTCTCTCTTTGCTTCTATTCTTGTAGAACTTGTTGAAGTTCTTCACCATTAGGCTCAATTCTTCATTGAAGGTTTGTTTCTCACTTGATGATGTGGGGGCTTCACATGAGGCTTTGTAAGCACCACTTGACTTGTTATGGAGCTCCTCCTTATCCTTGAGTGACATCTCATGAGCAACAATTCTTCCAATGACTTCCGTTGGCTTGAGATCTTTGTAATTTGGCATCATTTGGATCAATGTGCATACGGTATCGTATTTTCCATCCAAGGCTCTTAGGATCTTCTTGATGATGAATTTGCCGGTCATCTCTTCACTTCCTAAGCCGACAATCTCATTTGTGATAAGAGCAAGCCTAGAGTACATTTCAGCGACACCTTAACCATCCTTCATTTTGAACTTGTCAAGTTGACTTTGAAGCACATCCAACTTGGATTCCTTGACGGAGTCGGTACCTTCATGCATGCCAATCAAAGTATCCCAAATTTCCTTTACATTCTCAAGACGGCTGATTTTGTTGAATTCTTCGGGGCACAATCCGTTGAAGAGGATATCACAAGCTTGAGCGTTGTATTGCAGCATTTTCAACTCTTCCGCGGTGGCTTCACGATTCGGTTCTCTCCCATCAAAGAATTCACGTTGCAAGCCAACACACACAATAGCCCAAACGGCGGGGTTATGTCCAAGAATATGCATTTTCCTCTCATGCTTCCAACTAGCAAAATTAGTGCCATCAAAGTAAGGACCTCTACGGTGGTAATTTCCCTCGCTAGACGCCATACTCTCCTAGGTTGTGAAACCAAGGCTATGACCACCAAAAGCTATGGAAATCAAAGCAAATGGAGACCAAAGCTCTGATACCACTTGTAGGATCGAAAGTATGTCTAGAGGGGGGGGGGTGATTAGACTACTTGACCAATTAAAAATCTATCCTTTTCCCAATTTTAGTCTTTGGCAGATTTTAGCTATCTTAGCACAAGTCAAGCAATCTTAACACAATTCAAGCAAGCATGCAAAGAGTCTATGAGCAGTGGAAAGTAAAGCATGCAACTTGCAAGAATGTAAAGGGAAGGGTTTGGAGAATTCAAACGCAATTGGAGACACAAATGTTTTTGTCGTGGTTCCGATAGGTGGTGCTATCATACATCCACGTTGATGGAGACTTCAACCCACGAAGGGTAACGGTTGCGCGAGTCCACGGAGGGCTCCACCCATGAAGGGTCCACGAAGAAGCAACCTTGTCTATCCCATCATGGCCATCGCCCATGAAGGACTTGCCTCACTAGCGGTAGATCTTCACGAAGTAGGCAATCTCCTTGCCCTTACAAAATCCTTGGTTCAACTCCACAATCTTTGTCGGAGGCTCCCAAGTGACACCTAGCCAATCTAGGAGACACCACTCTCCAAGAAGTACAAATGGTGTGTTGATGATGAACTCATTGCTCTTGTGCTTCAAATGATAGTCTCCCCAACACTCAACTCTCTCTCTCACAGGATATGGATTTGGTGGAAAGAAGATTTGAGTGGAAAGCAACTTGGGGAAGGCTAGAGATCAAGATTCATATGGTGTGAGTGGAATATCTTGGCCTCAACACATGAGTAGGTGGTTCTCTCTCAGAAAATGTGTATTGGAAGTGTAGGTATGTTCTGATGGCTCTCTCCACGAATGAAGAGTGGGTGGAGGGGTATATATAGCCTCCACACAAAAACTAACCGTTACACACAATTTACCAATCTCGGTGAGACCGAATTGAGAAACTCGGTCGGACCGATTTAGCAAACCTAGTGACCGTTAGGATTTTCGGTGGGACTGAGATGCAACTCGGTAGGACCGATATGGTTAGGGTTAGGGCATAACGTAATCTCGGTGTGACCGATTACACAAACTCGGTGGGATCGATTTTGGTAATAAGCTAACCAGAGAGTTGGTCAGGTAAACTCGGTGGGACCGATCGCTCATTTCGGTGGGACCGAAATGTTACAAAAGGGAAACAGAGAGTTTACATTGCAATCTCGGTGGGACCGATCGCTCATCTCGGTAGGACCGAAACGTTACGAAGGGAAACAGAGAGATTACAACCCCATCTCGGTGTGACCGAGATCCCTATCGATGGGACCGATTTGCCTAGGGTTTGTGGCAGTGGCTATGACATCTGAACTCGGTGGCGCCGGATAGAAAGAATCGGTGGGGCCAAGTTTGACTTTTGGTTTAGGTCATATGTGGATGTGGGAAGGTAGTTGAGGGTTTTGGAGCATATCACTAAGCACTATGAAGCAAGAACCTCATCAAGCAACACCTCATCCCTCCTTGATAGTATTGGATTTTGCTATAGACTCAATGTGATCTTGGATCACTAAAATATAAAATGTAGAGTCTTGAGCTTTGAGCTTGAGCCAATCTTTTTGTCCTTAGTATTTTGAGGGGTCCACTTTCCTCATCCATGCCATGCCAATCATTGAGCTTTTCCTGAAATATTAATCTTGGAATAGCATTAGCTCAATGAGCTATATGTTGTTAGGAATTACCAAAACCACCTAGGGATAGTTGCACTTTCAATTTGTCACTCCGTGTATCCGAGAGGTATCTCTGGGCCCTCTCAGTAATGCTCATCACTATAAGCCTTGCAAGCAATGTGATTAATGAGTTAGTTGTGGGATGATACATTACGGAACGAGTAAAGAGACTTGCCGATAATGAGATTGAACTAGGTATGATGATATCGATGATCGAATCTTGGGCAAGTAACATACCGATGACAAAGGGAACAACTTATGTTGTTATGCAGTTTGACCAATAAAGATCTTCGTAGAATATGTAGGAGCCAATATGAGCATCCAGGTGCCGCTATTGGTTATTGACCGAAGATGTGTCTCGGTCATGTCTACATTGTTCTCGAACACATAGGGTACGCACGCTTAACGTTCGATGATGATTTGTATCATGAGTTATGTGATTTGATGACCGAAGTTTGTTCAGAGTCCCGGACGAGATCTTGGACAGGACGAGGAGTCTCGAAATGGTCGAGACATAAAGATTGATATATTGGACGATGTTATTCGGACACCGGATGAGTTCCGAGAGGTACCGGGTAACTATCGGAGTGCTGGAGGGTTATCGGAACCCCCTGGGGGAGCTAATCGGCCTTCATGGGCCTTAGTGGGGAGAGAGAAGGGCCACAAGGGGCTGGCCGCCCCCCTTGGCAGTCTGAATTGTACTAGGGGAAGGGGGCGGCGCCTCCCTTCCCTTCCCTTCCCCCTCTCCCTTCCTCCTTCCCCCTTCCACCAAGTGGAATCCTACTAGGACTTGGAGTCCTAGTAGGACTCCTCTCCTTGGCGCGCCCTACAGGGGCCGGCAGGCCTCCCCTCTCCTCCTTTATATACAGGGGCAAGGGGGCACCCTAGAACACACAAGATCAATTGTCTTAGCCATGTGCGGTGCCCCCCTCCATAGTTACACACCTCGGTCATATAGTCGTAGTGCTTAGGAGAAGACCTGCGTCGGTAACTTCATCATCACTGTCAACATGCCGTCATGCTGACGAAACTCTCCCTCGTCCTCAACTGGATCAAGAGCTCGAGGGATGTCATCGAGCTGAACGTGTGCTGAACACGGAGGTGTCGTACGTTCGGTGCTTGGATCGGTTGGATCGCGAAGACGTTCGACTACATCAACCACGTTACTGAACACTTCCGCTTTCGGTCTACGAGGGTACGTAGACACACTCTCCCCTCTCGTTGCTATGCATCTCCTAGATAGATCTTGTGTGATCGTAGGAATTTTTTTGAAATACTGCGTTCCCCAATAGTGGCATCCGAGCCAGGTCTATGCATATATGTTATATGCACGAGTCAAACACAAAGAGTTGTGGGCAATAATAGTCATACTGCTTACCAACAACGTCTTACTTTGATTCGGCGGTATTTTTGAATAAAGCGGCCCGGTCCGACATTACATGACCGCGTTCATGAGACTGGTTCTACCGACGTGCTTTGCACACAGGTGGCTGGCGGGTGTCTGTTTCTCCAACTTTAGTTGAATCGAGTTTGACTACGCCCGGTCCTTGTTAAAGGTTAAAACAACACACTTGACGAAAAATAGTTGTGATTTTGATGCGTAGGTAAGAAAGGTTCTTACTAGAAGCCCGTTGAGGGAGTCCTGGAGTAAGGGGTCCTCTGGCGTCCGTCCTGTTATCCATGGGCCGGACTGATGGGTTGTGAAGACATGAAGTCCGAAGACTGTACCTGTGTCTAGATTGGACTCTCCTTGGCGTGGAAGGCAAGCTTGGCGACCGACTATGAAGATTCCTTCTTATGTAACCGACTCTATGTAAACCCTAGATCCCCTCAGTGTCTATATAAACCGGAGGGGATAGTCCGGAAAGGACACATTCATTACCATAGTCATACAGGCTAGGCTTCTAGGGTTTAGCCATCACGATCTCGTGGTAGATCAACTCTTGTAACACCCATATTCATCAATATCAATCAAGCAGGACGTAGGGTATTACCTCCATAGAGAGGGCCCGAACCTGGGTAAACATTGTGTCCCCTGTCTCCTGTTACCAACGATCCTAGACGCACAGTTCGGTACCCCCTACCCGAGATCCGCCGGTTTTGACACCAACATTGGTGCTTTCATTGAGAGTTCCAGTGTGCCATCCACGAAAGGTTCGATGGCTCCTTCAATCGTCTACAACGATGCTATCCAAGGAGAAACCTTCCTCCCCAAACAGATTTTGGTGTTCGGCGGCTTCGTACTGCGGGCCAACTCGCTTGGCCATCTGGAGCAGATCGATAGCTACGCCCCTGGCCACCAGGTCAGGTTTGTAAGCTTGAACTACATCACGTATATCTATGGAGACTTGATCTTCAATGGATTTGAGACCGCAGCGATTGCTCCCCCTCGCTCCGATGAACATGACCTAAATCTGTCACCAGATCACGTCCAGCGAATGGTCCCTGCTGCTGCAACGGCCTTAGAACCGGAGCAAATCGTGCCATCCGAAGCCACAGAGTCCCCGACGTTGGAGCCGCACACAGACTCGGCACCCCGTGATATCTACGTCAATGGAACTCCGGACTCCTCTCCGGCTATGAGTTCCGAATCGGGTATGCCTACGGACACCAAGCTGGATCGATTATTGATTTTCGAATTTAGCGCCGCAGACATCTTCCAGCACTCACCTTGCGTGACGTGCTAAACTCTTTAAAGAACTTGTCCTTGGAGAAGGACTCACAGCTGAACTATGTTCTGTTCGAGCCAGAGGCTGATGATGGGAAATTTTGTTTCCCACCCGCCACCCACTTCATAGCCACTGTCGATGATTTAACCGACGTGCTCGATTATGGCTCCGAAGACATCGACGGTATGGACGACGATGCCGACCTGGAGCAAGGCCAAAACTCGCCATTTACTGGACGTTGGACGACCACCTCTTTGTATGATGTATACATGGTCGACACACCTAAAAAAGATAGCGACGATGACAAAGGAGATCCAGTTGCGAATAAACCTTCTGAGACACAGTCCAAGCGTCGGTTCCCTAAATGCTGCTCTAAGCCTCATCGCTCAAATGACGGAAATACCGGCACCAGAGAGAATAGTACTCCGGGCGTCGCCGAAAACAACGAAGACCCTGTCGGGGCTGCATCCAAACAGGAGGAACAAGACAACGGGCAAGACAACCCTGATAATCAGCCATGCCCAATGACCCAGACGATGATAGTTATCGTCCAGTCTCCGAGGATGATGAGAGCCTCGGCAATGAGGACTTCATCGTGCCTGAGGCACCCCTCGAGCAGGAGCGCTTAAAGCGCCAGCTAATAGCCACCGCAGGAAGCCTGAAGAAGAAACAACAGCAGCTTCAAGCCGATCAAGACCTGCTCATTGATAGGTGGACTGATGTCCTGGCAGCCTAAGAATACGGCCTCAAGCGCCCAACCAAGAGTTACCCAAAGTGCAGACTGCTACCTCAGTTTGATGAGGAGGCACTAAATCCCATACCTCCCTCACGTAATGTGGACCGACCACCACGCGGTCAAGATAGTGCGGCGGACCGACAACCCGGCGGTCAGGATAAAGCGGCAACTCAGGACGAACAACAGCCCGCCCCACTACCTCGCAAAAACAGGGACAGAACAGCTCGGGACCATACATACGACCTTCGTTAGGAGCTGGACAATAGAGCAGAACACACCAGGTCAATCTACGGATCGCGAGGACGCTTCCCAACCCGGGATGACGGCTACCTATTCGGGCGTAACAAACCTAGTCACACTCGGGCTGATAACCGCAAACGCACTCCATCAGAGGTGCACCGTGATGGGCCCGATATAGAGGCGCCGCACACCCTCTCTGCTTCAGATGAGGTGCTGGATCACGAATTCCCCGAGGGATTCAATCCCGTCAATATTGGATCATACGACGGAACAACCGACCCCGCAGTATGGATTGATGACTTTATTCTCCACATCCACATGGCCCGAGGAGATGACCTCCACGCCATCAAATACCTCCCACTGAAACTCAAAGGGCCAGCTAGACACTAGCTGAATAGCCTGCCCGAGAATTCCATCGACAGCTAGGAGGATCTGGAAGAGGCCTTTCTTGACAACTTCCAAGGTACATATGTCCCGCCGCCCGATGCCGATGACTTAAGCCACATAGTTCAACAACCTAGAGAATCAGCCAGAAAATTTTGGACTAGGTTCCTAACCAAAAAGAACCAGACTGTTGACTGTCCGGATACCGAAGTCCTAGCGGCCTTTAAACACAACATCCATGACGAATGGCTAGCACGCCACCTCGGCCAAGAAAAGATGAAGTCCATGGCAGCCCTTACGACACTCATGACCCGCTTTTGCGCGGGAGAGGACAACTGGCTGGCTCGTAGCAAAAACACATCCAGCGAGACAGGCCCCTCCGAGGCCAAGAACAGCTCTGAAAAGATCCGGTGCAACAGACACAAACGTCGAAGCAATGACGACAACACCGATGACACCACCGTTAACGCCGGATTCATCGGCTCCAAGTCCGGACAGCGAAAGAAGCCCTACAAAAGGAACAACGAGAGACCATCCAGCCTGGATCGCATGCTTGATCGTCCATGCCAGATACATGGTACCCCAGACAAACAAGCTAATCACACCAACAGAGACTGCTGGGTTTTCAAACAGGCTGGCAAGTTAAATGCTGAAAACAAAGAAAATGGATCACAAAGTGAGGATGAGGACGAAGAGCCCCGATAGCCGAACACCGGAGGGCACAAGAAATTTCCCCCTCAAGTCAAAATGGTGAACATGATATACACTACACACATCCCCAAAAGGGAGCGCAAGCGAGCGCTTAGGGATGTATACGCGGTAGAGCCAGTCGCCCCAAAATTCAATCCGTGGTCGTCATTCCCGGAGGGCATCCACCTGGCCATGAGGGTGGAGGGTGCGCCCTACCCCCTGGGCGCGCCCCCTACCACGTGGGCCCATGGTGGCCCTCCTCCACTTATTCTTGCACCCACACACTCCTTCTTCCTCCCACAAACATGAATATCCAGCTCAAGCACGAGTTCTAGCTCATTTTGCTGCGATTTTTTATCTCCTTGCTCAAAGCACCTCTCACAAAACTGCTTGGGGAGATTGTTCCTTGGTATGTGACTCCTCCATTGGTCCAATTAGTTTTTGTTCTAATGCTTTATTCATTGCAAATTTGTGCTGCCTAGGTGACCATGTTCTTGAGCTTGCATGTCAAATTTATATGGTTCCAAGTAGTTTTGATGCATGATATAGGCTCTAGGCACTTGTAGGAGTAGTTGCTATCAATATTGTTGAGTTTGGTTCACTTTTATTTCAAGTTACTAAAAATTTCAGAAATTTTTTAGAGGAAGAAATATGTTTAGGAAAATGTACCAAGGTGGCTCGTCAAGGAAACAAGAGCCCAGGATTGCAATGCGTGATGCTGATGATGAGCCACCAAGGGACGCTCCAGTGCGGCCCTATGAATGGCCTTCAGAGGACTTCATGGATCGAGCGGGGATTAAGGAAGAATTTAACGCATATGTGCGTAACACTGATCTTGTGAGCTTCGAGGAAGAAAAATGCCGTCAGTACCACTATCTCACTAGTTCCTTTGTGAGGAGGTATGAATTTTCATCTTCACGTAATTCTCAAACTGTCCTGTTTGATCTTTATGAAAATTCTTATACTATGGACTTACAGGACTTTACCACTACTTGCAAACTTCCACAATGGGGAAGTACTAGTGAACCTCGCAAATCTGAATTTAAAAATTTTCTTAATAGTATAACTGTGGGGGAATCTAGAGATATAACACAAGCTACCATAGGGAGCATTCACTTTCCTACTATACATTATTTTTCTCTCTTCATAGGTAGATTTATTAATGGTAAAGATGAGGCATGTCACATGTGTGTCCCTGACCTCAGTATTCTTAGGGGTGCTGTGTTAGGAGATAAATCTTATAATTTGGGAGCCATTGTTGCACGTAGGTTGCATCTTAATAGATTTAATGGAGATTTCTTTGGTGGAACTTATGCAACCCGCTTAGCTGATTTTCTTGTAACCATACGTAATGATGATATTGAATTGCCTCCTGCTTACCTAGACTTTAATGCTATGGTTCACCACTAGTTTGCTGAGAGGAATGAATCACCTCTCCAGTATCGCTTAATCTTTGACAGACGCCGTGCTGTCCGTATTACTCTCCCTGCTCCTGCCTTCTTTGATTATCAGGCAAAAGGAAGATATGTTATTACCAGAGAGGAGGCAGATGAGTACGAGAGGAGGGCGGAGGCCGCTCGTCGCCACGCTGCAGCTCAGGAGGCGATAGCCGCTGCACCTTAGTACCACCCTAACTATTACTATGGATATCCGCCAGCCCAACCGTGGCCATAGACCAACTTAGGCCAAAAGCCTAAGCTTGGGGGAGTACGTATTTCTCACCGACATTATATTCATGTTCACACACTCATTGTAAATGTCGGTGCTCATACTTTTTCATTGTAATGTCCATGCTAGTTTATTTCCTTTTTATACTTTTCTCTTGTGTGTTTAATAAACCTTAAGATAAACAAAAAAAATAGTTGTAGCTTTTAGCTAGTTTTAATTTCCATGCTTGTAGTAGTAATTAAAAAGAAAACCCAAAAAGATTTCTTGTTCTTCTTTTGCTTGTTGGGAGCTTTCCCGTGTAAATAGTTTTATTTCTTTCCTTTTCTTTGGGGGTCGATAGGAGAAGACCATGATTAAATTGTTGAAGTGGCTCTTATATGCATTATTGTTGATCTGATAAAAGAGCCCATACTGCCTTGTCTTCTCCTGTTTATTGAATGCTTGCAGATTCCAGCTTAGTCCAATGCATGTGCACTATTATTATTATCCACATCGTTCGGTTGTGCAAGCGAAAGGCAATTATGATGATATATGATGGACTGACTGAGATGAGAAAAGCTGGTATGAACTCGACCTCTCTTGTTTTTGTAAATATGATTAGTTCATCGTTCCTGATTCAGCCTATTATGAATAAACATGTTTGCAATGACAACTAGAGATCATAGTTTCTTATGACATGCTTAATTAGCTAGGAGCTTACAATGGTTTACCTTGCGTGCCAACATGCTATTAAAATGGTTGAGATGTGGTATGATAGGGTGGTATCCTCCTCTCAAATGATTTATGTGACTTGACTTGGCACATGTTCACGCATGTAGTTGAAACAAAATCAACATAGCCTTCACGATATTTATGTTCATCGTGGATTATATCCTACACATGCTTGCATTCGGTGTTGATTAATTTTAATGCATGTTCATGACTGTTGTCGCTCTCTAGCTGGTCGCTTCCCAGTCTTTTGCTAGCCTTCACCTGTACTAAGCAGGAATACTGCTTGTGCATCCAACTCCATAAACCCCAAAGTTATTCCATATGAGTCCACCATACCTACCTATATACGGTATCTACCTGCTATTCCAAGTAAATTTGTATGTGCCAAACTCTAAACCTTCAAATAAATATCCTATTTTGTATGCTCGAATAGCTCATGTATCAACTAGGGATGTCCGTATCTTCCCTGTTAGGCGGGTTATTCTCAAGAGGAGTGGACTCCGCTCCTCACTCACGAGAAAATGGCTGGTCACCGGGATGCCCAGTCCCATGCTTTATGCAAATCAAATCAAAATAATTGCAAACAAAACTCCCCCTGGGACTCTTGTTAGTTGGAGTCACTCATTGTTTCGAGCAAGCCATGGATTGATGCTTGTTGGTGGAGGGGGAGTATAAACTTTACCATTCTGTTTGGGAACCGCCTATAATGTGTGTAGCATGGAAGATATCGCCATCTCTTGGTTGTTATGTTGACAATGAAAGTATACCGCTCAAAATATTATTCATCTCTATTTCAAAACCGAGCTCTGGCACCTCTACAAATCCCTGCTTCCCTCTCTGAAGGGCCTATCTATTTACTTTTATGTTGATTCATCATCCTCTTATTAAAAAGCACAAGTTGGAGAGCACCACTGTCATTTGCATTCATTACTGTTAGTTTACATTGAGTATGAATTGAGTGGATCTCTTTTACCATGGATTACAATGTCTAGTCAGTCCTTGATCTTTAAAGGTGCTCCGCATTTATGTTTTGCGGTCTCAGAAAGGGCTAGTGAGATACCATCTTGTTATATCATATTATGATTGTTTTGAGAAAGTGTTGTCATTCGAGATTTATTATTATTGCTCGCTAGTTGATTATGCCATTGATATGAGTAAACATGAGACCTATGAGTTATTGTGAATATGGTTAGTTCATAATCTTTGCTGAAAACTTGAATGCTGGCTTTACATATTTACAACAACAAGAGCAAACAGAGTTTGTAAAAGTTTTTCTTTATCACTTTTAGTTTATCAACTGAATTGCTTGAGGACAAGCAAAGGTTTAAGCTTGGGGGAGTTGATACGTCTCCGTCGTATCTACTTTTCCAAACACTTCTGCCCTTGTTTTGGACTCTAACTTGCATGATTTGAATGGAACTAACCCGGACTGACGCTGTTTTCAGCAGAATTGCCATGGTGTTATTTATGTGCAGAAACAAAAGTTCTCGGAATGATCTGAAACTTCACGGAACGTATTTTTGGAAATAATAAGAAAATCCTTGCAAAAGATGAAGACCAGGGGGCCCACACCCTAGCCACAAGGGTGGGGGGCGCGCCCCCTACCTCGTGTGCCCCCTGGAGCTCCTCCGACCTCAACTCCAACTCTATATATTTGCTTTCGGGGAGAAAAAATCAGAGAGAAGGATTCATCGCGTTTTACGATACGGAGCCGTCGCCAAGCCCTAAAACCTCTCGGGAGGGCTGATCTAGAGTCCGTTCGGGGCTCCAGAGAGGGGAATCCGTCACCATCGTCATCATCAACCTTCCTCCGTCACCAATTTCATGATGCTCACCGCCGTGCGTGAGTAATTCCATCGTAGGCTTGCTCGACGGTGATGGGTTGGATGAGATTTATCATGTAATCGAGTTAGTTTTGTTAGGGTTTGATCCCTAGTATCCACTATGTTCTGAGATTGATGTTGCTATGACTTTGCTATGCTTAATGCTTGTCACTAGGGCCCAAGTGACATGATTTCAGATCTGAACCTATTATGTTTTCATCAATATATGATAGTTCTTGATCCTATCTTGCAAGTCTATAGTCACCTACTATGTGTTATGATCCGGCAACCCCGAAGTGACAATAATCGGGACCACTCCCGGTGATGACCATAGTTTGATGAGTTCATGTATTCACTATGTGTTAATGCTTTGGTCCGGTACTCTATTAAAAGGAGGTCGTAATATCCCTTAGTTTCCATTAGGACCCCACTGCCACGGGGGGGGGGGGGGGGGGGTGGGGGGTGGGGGTAGGACAAAAGATGTCATGCAAGTTCTTTTCCATAAGCACGTATGATTATATTCAGAATACATGCGTACATTACATTGATGATTTGGAGCTAGTTCTGTGTCACCCTAAGTTATGACTGTTACATGATGAACCACATGCGGCATAATTCTCTATCACCAATTCATTGCCTACGAGCTTTCCATATATTGTTCTTCGCTTAATTACATTTCCATTGCTATTGTTACAATCACTACAAAATACCAAAAACACTACTCTTGCTACCATTACCTTTTGCTACTGTTACCACTACTATCATACTACTTTGCTACTAAATACTTTGTTGCAGATATTAAGTTTCCAAGTGTGGTTGAATTGAAAACTCAGCTGCTAATACTTGAGAATATTCTTTGGCTCCCCTTGTGTCGAATCAATAAATTTTGGTTGAATACTCTACCCTCGAAAACTGTTGCGATCCCCTATACTTGTGGGTTATCAGTATTATGGGATGAAGCGGCCCGGACCAACCCTACATGTCCATGCACATGAGACCGATTCCACCGACAGACATGCAACTAGTTTTGCATAAAGGTGGCTGGCGGGTGTTTGTTTCTCCTACTTTAGTTGAATTGAATTTGGCGGATGGTTCTTGAAGAAGGTTAAAATAGCAAACTTGACGAAAAACCATTGTGGTTTGATGCGTAGGTAAGAACGGTTCTTGCTAGAAGCTTGTAGCAGCCACGTAAAAACTTGCAACAACAAAGTAGAGGGCGTCTAACTTGTTTTTGCAGGGCATGTTGTGATGTGATATGGTCAAGACATGATGTTATAAACGTTATTGTATGAGATGATCATGTTCTGTAACATATCTGACAACCGACAGGAGCCTTATGGTTGTCTCTTTATTGTATGAAATGCAAACGCCATGTAATTGCTTTACTTTATCACTATGCGTTAGCGATAGTTGTAGAAGCAATAGTTGGCGAGACAACCACGACGCTACAATGGAGATCAAGGTGTCGAGCCGGTGACGATGGAGATCATGATGATGCTTTGGAGATGGAGATCAAAAGCACGAGATGATGATGGCCATATCATGTCACATATTTTGATTGCATGTGATGTTTATCCTTTATGCATCTTATTTTGCTTAGAACGGCGGTAGCATTATAAGATGATCCCTTAACTAAATTTCAAGGTAAAAGTGTTCTCCCTGAGTATGCACCGTTGCTATAGTTCGTCGGGTTGAGACACCACGTGATGATCGGGTGTGCTAGACTCTACGTTCACATACAATGGGTGCAAGATAGTTTTGCACATGCGGAATACTTGGGTTAAACTTGACGAGCCTAGCATGTACAAACATGGCCTCGGAACACTGGAGATTGAAAGGTCGAACGTGAATCATATAGTAGATATGATCAACATAGAGATGTTCACCATTGACGACTACTCCATCTCACATGATGATCAGACATGGATTAGTTGATTTGGATCACGTATCATTTAGATGACTTGAGGGATGTCTATCTAAGTGGGAGTTCTTAAGTAATTTGATTAACTGAACTTAATTTATCATGAACTTAGTCCTGATAGTATTTGCATATCTATGTTGTAGATCAATGGCCCGTGCTATCGTTCCCCTGAATTTTAATGCGTTCCTAGAGAAAACTAAGTTGAAAGATGATGGTAGCAACTACACGGACTGAGTCCATAACTTGAGGATTATCCTCATTCCTGCACAGAAGAATTATGTCCTTGATGCACCGCTAGGTGAAAGGCCTGCTATAGGAGCATATGCTGATGTTTTGAATGTCTGGCAAGCTCGATCTGATGAATACTCGATTGCTGAGTGTGCCATGCATTACGGCTTAGAGTCTATACTTCAAAGACGTTTTGAACGTCATAGAGCATATGAGATGTTCCAGGAGTTGAAGTTAATATTTCAAGAAAATGCCTGAGTTGAGAGATATGAAGTCTCCAACAAGTTCTATAGCTACAAGATGGAGGAGAATAGTTATGTCAGTGAACACATACTCAAAATGTCTGGGTATCATAATCACTTGACTCAGCTGGGAGTTAATCTTCCAGATGATAGTGTTATTGACAGAGTTCTTCAATCACTTCCACCAACCTACAAATGCTTCATGATGAACTATAATGTGCAAGGGATGGAAAAGACAATTCTCAAGCTCTTCGCAATGCTCAATGCTACGGAGGTACAAATCAAGAAGGAGCATCATGTGTTGATGGTTAACAAGACCACTAGTTTCAAGAAAAAGGGCAAGGGAAAGAAGGGGAACTTCAATAAGTATGGCAAGCAAGTTGCCACTCCTGGGAAGAAGCCCAAAGTTGGACCCAAGCCTGAAACTGAGTGCTTCTACTACAAAGGGACGGGTCACTCGAAGCGGAACTGCCCCAAGTATTCGACGGATAAGAAGGATGGCAAAGTGAACAAAGGTATATTTCATATACTCCCTCCATCCCAAAATAAGTGACTCAAATTTGTACTAGCTTTAGTGTAAAGTTAGTACAAACTCAAGTTACTTATTTTTGGACGGAGGGAGTACATGTTATTGATGTGTACCTTACTAATGCTCGTAGTAGCGCCTGGGTATTTGATACTGGTTCGGTTGCTCATATTTGTAACTCAAAACAGGAGCTACAGATTAAACGAAGATTGGCTAAGGACGAGGTGATGATGTGCATCGAGAATGGTTCCAAGGTCGATGTAATCGCCGTCGGCATGCTACCTCTACATCTACCTTTGGTATTAGTCTTAGACCTAAATAATTGCTATTCGGTGCCAACGTTGAGCACGAACATTATATCTGGATCTTTTTTAGTGCGAGATGGTTATTCATTCAAATCAGAGAATAATGGTTGTTCTATTTATACGAGTAATATCTTTTATGGTCATGCACCCTTGAATAGTGGTATATTTCTGTTGAATCTCGATTGTGGTGATACACATATTCATAATATTGATGCCAAACGATGCAAAGTTGATAATGATAGTGCAACATATTTGTGGCACTGCCGTTTAGGTCATATTGGTGTAAAGCGCATAAAGAAACTCCATGCAGATGGACTTTTGGAATCTCTTGATTATGAATCATTTGATAATTGCGAACCATGCCTCTTGGGCAAGATGACTAAAGCTGTGTTCTCTGAAACAATGGATCGAGCCAATGACTTGTTGGAAATAATACATACTGATGTATGCGGTCCGATGAGTGTTGAGGCACGCGGCGAGTATCGTTATTTTCTGACCTTCAAAATGATTTGAGCAGCTATGGGTATATCTACTTAATGAAACACAAGTCTGAAACATTTGAAAAGTTCAAAGAATTTCATAGTGAAGTGGAGAATCATCGTAACAAGAAAATTAAGTTTCTACGATCTGACCGCAGAGGCGAATATTTGAGTTACGAGTTTGGCCTTCATTTAAAACAATGTGGAATAGTTTCACAACTCACGCCGCCAGGAACACCACAGCGTAGTGGTGCTTTATTAGATGTGGTGTGATCTATGATGTCTCTTACCGATTTACCACTATCGTTTTGGGGTTATGCATTAGAGACAACTGCATTCATGTTAAATAAGGCACCATCTAAATCCGTTGAGATGACACCGTATAAACTATGGTTTGGCAAGAAACCTAAGCTGTCGTTTCTTAAAGTTTGGGGCTGCGACACTTATGTCAAAAGGCTTCTGCCTGATAAGCTCGAACCCAAATCGTAGAAGTGTGTCTTCATAGGATACCCTAAGGAAACAATTGGGTACACCTTCTACCATAGATTCGAAGGCAAGATCTTTGTTGCCAAGAATCAAACATTTCTAGAGAAGGAGTTTCTCTTGAAAGAAGTGAGTGGGAGGAAAGTAGGACTTGATGAGGTAATTGTACCTTCTCTCAATTTGGAAAGTAGCACATCAGAGAAATCCATTCCCATGATGCCGACACCAACTAGAGAGGAAGCTAATGATGATGATCATAAAACTTCAGATCAAGTTGCTACTGGACCTCGTAGGTCGAACAGAGCATGTTCCGCACCAGAGTGGTACGGTAATTCTGTTCTGGAAGTCATGTTACTAGACCATGGCGAACCTATGAACTATGAAGAAGCTATGATGATCCCAGATTCCGATAAATGGCTTCATGCCATGAAATCTGAGATAGGATCCATGTATGAGAACAAAGTATGGACTTTGGTGGACTTGCCGTATGATTGGCAAGCCATTGAGAATAAATGGATCTTCAAGAAGAAGACTGACGCTGATGGTAATTTTACCGTCTACAAAGCTCAACTTGTCGCGAAATGTTTTCGACAAGTTCAATGGGTTGACTATGATGAGACCCTCTCACCCGTAGCATTACTTAAGTCAGTCCGAATCATGTTAGCAATTGCCGCATTTTATGATTATGAAATTTGGCAAATAGATGTCAAAACTGCATTCCTTAATGGATTTCTTAAATAAGAGTTGTATATGATGCAACTAGAAGGTTTTGTCGACCCTAAAGGTGCTAACAAAGTGTGCAAGCTCCAGCGTTCCATCTATGGACTGGTGCAAGCATCTCGGAGTTGGAATATACGCTTTGATGAGGTGATCAAAGCATATGGTTTTATACAAACTTTTGGTGAAGCCTGTATTTACAAGAAAGTGAGTGGGAGCTCTATAGCATTTCTGATATTATATGTAGATGACATATTGTTGATTGGAAATGATATAGCATTTCTGGATAGCATAAAAGGATAATTGAATAAGAGTTTTTCAATGAAAGACCTCGGTGAAGCTGCTTATATAGTGGGCATCAAGATCTATAGAGATAGAGCAAGACACTTAATAGGACTTTCACAAAGCACATACCTTGACAAAGTTTTGAAGAAATTCAAAATGGATCAGTCAAAGGAAGGGTTCTTGGCTGTGTTGCAAGGTGTTGAGTCAGACTCAAATCCCAACCACAACAGAATATAGAGAGAAAATGAAAGTTATTCCCTATGCCTCAGCCATAGGGTTCTATCATGTATGCTATGTTGTGTACCAGACCTGATGTGTGCCTTGCCATAAGTCTAGCAGGGTGCTACCAAAGTAATCCAGGAGTGGATCACTAGACAGCGGTCAAGAACATCCTGAAGTACCTGAAAAGGACCAAGGCTATGTTTCTCGTTTATGGAGGTGACAAAGAGCTCATCGTAAATGGTTACGTCGATGCTAACTTTGACACTGATCCGAATGACTCTAAGTCACAAACCAGATACATATTTATATTGAATGGTGGAGCTGTCAGTTGGTGCAGTTCTAAGCAGAGCGTCGTGGCAGTATCTACGTGTGAAGCAGGGTACATAGCTGCTTCGGAAGTAGCAAATGAATGAGTCTGGATGAAGGAGTTCATATCCGATCTAGGTGTAATACCTAGTGCATCGGGTCCAATGAAAATCTTTTGTGACAATACTGGAGCAATTGCCTTGGCAAAGGAATCCAGATTTCCCAAAAGAACCAAACACATCAAGAGACGCTTTAACTCCATTCGTGATCAAGTCAAGGAGGGAGACATAGAAATTTGCAAGATACATACGGATCTAAATGTAGCAGACCCGTTGACTAGGCCTCTTCCACGAGCAAAACATGATCAACACCAAGAGTCCATGGGTGTTAGATTCATTACAATGTAATCTAGATTATTGACTCTAGTGCAAGTGGGAGACTGAAGGAAATATGCCCTAGAGGCAATAATAAAGTTGTTATTTTATATGTCCTTATTCATGATAAAGATTTATTACCCATGCAATAATTGTATTGATTGGAAACCTTAATACATGTGTGAATACATAAACAAACACCGTGTCCCTAGTGAGCCTCTACTAGACGAGCTCGTTGATCAAAGATTGTTAGGGTTTCCTAACCATGGACATGAGTTGTAATTTGATAACGGGATCACATCATTAGGAGAATGATGTGATGGACAAGACCCATTGGTTAGCTTAGCATTATGATCGTTCAGTTTTATTGATATTGCTTTCTTCATGTCAAATACACATTCCTTCGACTATGAGATTATGCAACTCCCGGATACCAGAGGAATGCCTTGTGTGCTATTGATACGTCTCCAACGTATCTACTTTTCCTAATGCTTTCCTCTTGCTTTTGACTCTAATTTGCATGAGTTGAATGAAACTAACCCCGAACTGGCGCTGTTTTCAGCAGAACTACCATGGTGTTGTTTTGTGCAGAAATAAAAGTTCTCGGAATGGAATGAAACTTTGCGAGGATTTTTTATACAACAAACAAGAATTTCTGGAGCCAAGATCCACCGGAGGGGGGCTCCTGGGTGGGCACAACCCACTAGGGCGCCCCCCCTCCTGGCACGCCTAGGTGGGTTTTCCCCACCTGGTGGCCCCGCATACCCTGATTCCAACTCCATAAATACCTATTTTCCAGAAAAAATCAGGAAGAAAGAATTATCGCGATCCATGAGACAGAGCCGCCGTCACCTCCCGTTCTTTATCGGGAGGCTAGATCTGGAGTCCGTTTGGGGCTCCAGAAAGGGGGATCTTCGTTCTTCATCATCACTAACTCTTCTCCATTGCCACTTCCATGATGCTTCCCATTGAGAGTGAGTAATTCCTTCATAGGCTTGCTGGTCGGTGAGGAGTTGGATGAGATTGATCATGTAATCGAGTTAGTTTTGTTAGGGCTTGATCCCTAGTATCCACTATGTTCTAAGATTGATGTTGCTATGACTTTTCCATGCTTAATGCTTGTCACTTTGGGCCCGGGTTCCATGATTTCAGATCTGAATCATTTATGTTATGACCATTATATCCATGTTCTAGATCCGATCTTGCAAGTTATAGTCACCTACTATGTGTTATGATCCGGCAACCCCAGAGTGACAATAGTCTGGACCACTCCCGGTGATGACCGTATTTTGAGGAGTTCATGTATTCACTATGTGTTAATGCTTTGTTCCGGTTCTCTATTAAAAGGAGGCCTTAATATCCCTTAGTTTCCAATAGGACCCCGCTGCCACGGGAGGGTAGGACAAAAGATGTCATGCAAGTTCTTTCCATAAGCACGTATGACTATTTATGGTATACATGCCTACATTATATTGATGAACTTGAGCTAGTGCCATATCGCCCTAGGTTATAACTGTCTCATGATGAATATCGTCCAACAAGTCACCGATCCAATGCCTACGAATTTATCTTATATTGTTCTTGCTAAGTTACTACTGCTGTTGTTACTGTTGCACTTGCTACAAAACTATTGTATCACTGTTACCGTTACCATTGCTACTGCTACTATTATTAAAACTATCATATTACTTTGCTACTTATCACGTTGCTGCAGATAATTAATCTCCAGGTGTGGTTGAATTGACAACTCAGCTACTAATACCTTCAAACATTCTTTGGATTCCCTTGTGTCGAATCTATAAATTTGGGTTGAATACTCTACCCTCGAAAACTGTTGCGATCCCCTATACTTGTGGGTTATCAAGACCTTTTTCTGGCGCCGTTGCCGGGGAGCATAGCTATATTTGTTGAGTCACTTGGGATTATTATCAATTTATCACTATGAAGAATCTGAAGGATGCTAAGACTAAGATTTATCCCTCTAAGATGAGGGGAGGTAAGGAACTGCCATCCAGTTCTGCTTTAGATTCACCTTCTGTTATAAGTAAACTTGCAACACCACCACATGCTATTAATCCTGATATGTCGCAAGTTATTGATGATGCTACTTCTGCTATGAATGATACTTATGATGATGCTAGTAACTTGCTTGATGATAATGATGTGCCACATGGTGATTTTCTTGATGAACAAATTGCTAGAGTAATTCAACATGATGTTGTTGAATCTGATGATGAGCTTGAAACTAAAAATCGTAAAACACCCGCTAGAACTATCCCTCCTAGATATGAATTGCCTAAGTACCAGAAGGCTATGTTGTGAATGAAGAGAAAACTAGAGATATTCTTGCTTGTAACACTACTGCATGATGCTGCTAACGCGACACTACGACCAGAGACCCTTCGATGAAACTGTGTGCAATGCAATAATCACAAACGGTGGTGTAAAATAACCAACAAAAAAGGTGCAAAACATTTGCAATGGAGGATGCATCAAACACAGTTCAGATTTTAGTTGTGTGTGTGATGCAGGGCATACAGTTTAGTTCAATTAACTGTTTGCGATGAGGAGGAACAAAAGAAATAGGCAGCCAGATGAAAGCGTGTGCGATATACAGCATATGGTTCACTTGGATGAACTGTTTGTGATTAGGCAACACAAAAGAAACGGTTAGCCAGATCAAGGAGTGTGCAATATACGGCATGCGGTTCACTCGGATGAACTGTTTGCGTTGAGACAAGAGAACAGAAACGGTTCAACTTTACAAGATGTGTGTGATATGCGGCAAACGGGTCTGTAATCGGAAACGTGTGCGAAGGCCGATAACAACACAGACGATTACTGCTAACAAGCCATGTGTGTTGTGAGCAAACAATCGCTGGTATACAATTGTGAGTGATTGATGAAAATATCACCGATGGGTTCCATTGTTTAGTCCGTGTGTGATGTGATTTTCTTTGTTCGCACAACATCTACGCTCTTTCTGCAGAGCATCAACATATATACTTAAAAAGACATCATTGCATAACCAAATTAAGCATACAATTACACAAGTGACTACACACATAATATTTCCACACACCAAAGTAAGCAATTACATGCATACTAAAGTAGGAGAAATGAGGATCTAATCATCTACTTATTGCTGCGACGACGCTTGCCATTGCTCTGCTTCCGGTTGGATCCTTGGCCATTTTGGGGAAGGAGGCGGTTCCTGATGTCAACGATCTGCCTGTACATGTCGTAGCTCGTGTATGCCTCCTTGGCCGCGTACACGACGCGAGCTTTGTCGAGTTTCTCCATCTAGGCCGAGTTCCACGCACGCTTGTCCTTGTTGCACGAATCCTTCATGTCTCTGTAGTAGGGGTCGATTATGGCCTCGGTGAGGTGAACCAGTGAGTCCTTCTCATGCTCCTTGCTGTCTCAGATCTTGTATTGGCCCTGGATGTCGACAAGATTCTGGCAGGCGATGCCTGAATTCTCGAGCGCCTTTACATCGTTGGTGATGTCCACTGTAGCGAACATGTAGTTGGGGCTGTTGACAAACCTAGCGAAATGCTCGCAAGGCCTTGTGGCCAGGCAGTAGTGGTAGACGAGGACGTGGTGGTGCACACACATCTGGGCGACGGCGACCTTGGGACGAGACCCGACACGAGCGCGGGTGTACACGAGGTTGAACCCGACCACCTTGTACTTCTCCTCAGCAAGCAACAACTCCATGATATGGATGGAGTGCTCCACCTAGACCGGGTCGTTGGTGTACCCCACCGAGAGGTCCATGCACCTTCTGTGGGTGTCCACCACGGCACACATGGTGAACTGCTGCTCGTCGTCGGCATCCGCTCAAAGCGCCATTGGAGCCGTGCAGGATACCCTCTAAGAATTTCTCATGGTGGGTGTGCTTCTTGCAATGGTGGGGAGCGCTCGAAAGGTTGAAGAGACACAAGGGTTAAATGGCCGCTGTAATAAATGGGGGTCGGCCGGCCTGTAACCGTCACGTCTTGTCACGACGTTCATAGCGGAGGATTCCAGTGCACGCTTGACAACACCGCACCACATGCGTGGGCTCGAAGAGGCGCCAAATGTATCATCGGTGAGCCTGTTCCCGCGCTACTGCGCAGTTTACCACGCAAGCTTCCCGCCCGGCTAGTTTGGCCACACGTTGGCTAGGAGAGGGACAAATCGTGGGCGTTTATTGGCAAAAAGCTTTGTAAAAATGAAGTGTGTGGAATGACTTACCTGTGGGTGATGAGGTCAAAGTTACACAGAAGGGTGATGATGGACACTCGAGTGCGATAGTTAATTCTGCGCTCTACAGGGCACATGGTGGAAGAAACCAACTATGTGCAATAATGTCAAAGATCGCAGTCGAGTTAGCTATACAGATCGTGTGCTGTGAGATCAACAAGGTAAACATATTCGAGAATGGTTAATAAAATCTAAGACCATTGCATATTAAGGTCAAAATAGTGCTACCAATATACGACTCTCAAACGATGCCATTTCACCGATTGTACCACAAAAGCTTGAAATATTACAAGGTTCAAATTCCAGAGTTATATGGCTCAAATTCAAAGATTACAAGGTTCAAACTGTTATTAGAAATGAAATTCAGCTCATCAGCTGCAAACGCCCATGCTGATCCACTGAACATGGATATCAGAGAGGTTCAAACTAATATTACCACTTCTAAGTCTGGTTTTGAAACCTCACAATTTTTGCAAAGGGTCAGCCATTGAGAAGTCATGCATGGGGTTGACACGATGACTTCCGATTACTCTGTCATCTGAAGTTCCAAAATGAAATTCAGCATTTTTGGAGCCTATTCCATTCTGCCGCAGGCGCTGATCAACAAACCATTCATTTTTGCGAAATAAATGTAGGGAAAACCTCATGACCAGGCCCTTTTATGTGTAGTGCAATTCCAATGCCAGCTTGCATTTCATAAAACTTAGCAATGTCTCTTCAAAAGCCAGTGCCATAATAGGGGTCACCACGTTCATCAAGTCTTACAGTAGCAACAATTGTAAATCCATGGTTTGTGTGTAGTATGACATCCCTGCAATCTTGATTTATGTAAAGGGAAAGATTGTGCACTACAGATTCTGTTGCATAGCAAGGGACACGCTGCAGAAAATGGTAGGATTGTTAAAGAAAATATGGTAACATGCAAATATGGGCTCAAATTGAAAGAACTGTACAACAATCGAAATCGAAGGACAAAAATTTATAATTAAACAGATAGGTTAAACATGATGTCATGGAAATATGAGAGTAATCGAAATAACAATACATCATCAATTTTCCTAATATAGAAAGAAGAGGGGGGAAAATCCCCTTTGACGTATATGGTGCATGTGGCACCTTTTATCCAAATGTAATAATATTTAGAATATGTTCAGGAAAGTAGGCCATGCCGGCCAATTTAGGGTGAGATTGAACATACCGCGCGCATCCTCAAGTCATCTGGTACGGTGAGATGGAATATCTGGCGGAGACTGCAAGGTCCTGATGTGTCCGCGCACTGTACACTCTATGAATAGAAGAAAACCCTCAAATCATCTCGAATAAAAATGAATTCACGGTGATTTCAGCCGGGTGATTAAAGGAGGCAGATGAACTAGGATAAGAGATGAGATAATATCTCATTAAATTAGTTACCTTGTTGTCCATGAGAAAAAACCCTCACTATGGCTGATTCCCCAACCAAGCAGAGCCGGGTCGATCGCAAGCAGCGTTGAGAAAGTCGATGGCGATAGGCGGCGGCAAGCGGAAGTGGCGAAATGCAATGGGCTTTGCCGGCAGCCTGGCGGCGGCAGCAGGCGTCAAGCTAAGTGTTTACCGCTGCGATAGGCGGTGCCATGCATAGACGCGGAGGAGCTTGTGCAAGTGTGAATGGGGACCGGAGGGGGTGGCGGGCGGGGTGAGGGTTTTGTGACGTGTGACGTGGGGATGGTGAGGTTTTTTTTTCTTTTTTGAATTGGGCGGTGAGGGTTTTCTGTCCCACAAAGAATTTTGGAGGCGACGGTTTGCTAGAGCCAACCGTGTGTGATTGACGCAACAGGCAAAATGAAAGTCATTGCGGGAACCGTGTGTGATTGACGTACTACCTCCATCCTGGTTTATTGGTCCCCTTTGTAATTTTTACCAAATTTTGACCAAATATTTAACTAAGAAATGTTTATTCATGTCACCAAAAATTATATCATTGAACACTATGCTCAAATACCCATCCAATGATATAATTTTTGCTGACCTGCACTAACATTTTGTGAGTTAAACCTTTGGTCAAAATTTAACACAAATTACAAATGGGACCAATAAACCAAGACGGAGGTAGATTGCATCAACCAAACTGATTGCATCCATATCCCACAGTTAGACATAAGTAAACATAGATTAAACATAATCAGACATAGATAATAAGCGTACACGTACACAAGCATAGTTCAACCATAAGTACATATATACTTCAACCGTCATTAAGCTTACTCAAGCGTACATAGTTCAATCCCACATCTCATCTCACATGCAGGCACGATCATAATACTTCTGCTTAAAGGAGCCAACGGCTCGTCCTCTTGCATGCGCCAGAACACTTAGATACGCGTCATGAAGCTTTGTGGTTGCAAAATGGGCATCGATAGACGCCGTTCCAGGTCCTAATACGTCTGTTATGCATTCCCGCATAAAGCTCCCTCAGGATTTGCCTCTTGTACCTCCTCTGTCCATCTTCATCCTCGCTGTCCACATCGTCAGACAACATCTATACAAATAGTAAAACAAATTTGGAATCAAATCAATGATTACATGCCGTGAAGTAGGATTAGGAATTTATGGCTATTTATTTATACATATCCAGAGATTATGGTTCGATTTTTAAGCATAGTCGTCTATGTACAGACCAATCTTGAAGAAAATAAAGGCACAAACATATGTAGGTCATTCAAAATCAATTGTCAAGTCCTGGCTAGGAATTATTAGCACGAGCACCAACCCTAGTCGGATTACTAGAAGAAATCATTTGCATAGATAAAACAACTAATCACTTGTACCATTCAAACAATCAATACACTACACGGATCTAACGAAACTTACTCAGATTTCATGGATTGGGAGAACATAACCATAGGATTTCCATTCCAAAAACGGGGAGGTAGGAGTAACCAAAGAAACCCAATGATCTATTTGACACATAAATGGGTATAGATGACTAACCAGCTGTCCGCCGTCATCGGAGTCGTCGCTGGAGTGGTCGTCAGAGTCATCGTCGGGGTCGTCACCTGAGTCGGTGTGGAACTCCGCCTCCGGCTGTGGAAGCTCGACGTCGTCGACGACGTCAGGGTGCAACGATAACTCGCCGGCGGTGACGACAACCTATGTCTCCATCTCCATGCCGTGCTCCGGTGCTTTAGTAGCCCCAGCGTCGCCACTCCCTTCGATGGGGTGCTTCGATGGCATCCTCATACACTGACGGCTTTGAGGACTGAGAGCGGCGTCGAGGATGCAAGCGGAGAGAGAGGATTATGTGTGTGGCGAGGATGGGGGGTGCGGCCGCTCGGGCACACCATTAATATGGAGTAGTGGGAGTTGTGGGAGAGAGGCGGGCGGCGGTCAAACCGATGGCTCGCCTCCCGGTGAGCCTGCGCACCAGACTGCTGGCATGCCTACCAATGTTTCAGACAACTACTCGCACACCTCCTGATGACACTGTGCAGTGAGCATGCCTCCATCAATTCACACACCTGCACGCACGCCTCCCGGTCTACTTGCACGACGGACTACTTGCATGCGTCCCGTCAACTCACGCCTGCTCGCACGGCACACGGGGCGTGCAATGACACATATTTTTTTCTATTTGGATGATTAATGTTGCCTCTTTATTGCTTAACTGAAGCATGGCACGTATCCATTGTTGGTCTAACGCTCACGGTTTGAATAAATAATCTGTTTGGGATATTGGTTCCCAATTATTAATAATGTCCCATTTGTAATTGGATAAATATTACATCAAAACTGGTCTCAAATTTGACAAAAAAGTACAATGCCACTTTGTATTGGTGTCCATATGACAACACGATAAGTTTCATGAACTTCAAATAAGTTTTGGATGTACTAGAATTTAAAAATCAATATTCTCAATGTTTGAAATTTGTTGCACGAGGAGTAAACATGCACCCAGTGAGACACATGTGTTTTTGCAATCCATTTAGGTGCACTGTCACGTGTGCATGTAGCTCAAATTTGATTTTTGCACATTATACCCATAGAAAATCAATCAATTAATGTACTAAAATGTCTTAATGATCTCTGTGATTTTTTTCGAAATTAAAACGTCCCTCCTTTGGTAACATATATTAACCGTGGGATAATTAATTTAACAAGCATCGTAGTTGCAGTGGATTTGCGGTGTGTGTGTGTGGGTGTGTGCGTTTGGGGGTGGCGGGTAGCTCGCAGTACACTATGAGTTGTGAGCCACCGTGTGGGTTGGCCGTTTTGTTAGGCAGGCCGGTGCCACATCAGTCGTGAATTCGTTATTTAAAACATTACACAACCCTTTCATACATGCATGTCTTGGCCACATGTAGTGATGGTTGTCCAACATGACACTCGATACTCGCGTGTGACGCTTTCTGTGGGCCCGCGAGGTCGTCGTCCATCACTTTGATGAACAACGGGCAGTGAGATTAATTTGACTAGCAAGGTAGAATCTTTTTTGTTTGTGTTATGGTGGTATATAGTACACGTCGAAGAGGTGGGAGGGGACTAGCATATATACTATACGTACGTGTCCGTGAACAAGTACACATCACTCAGTGTTGGGACTTTTCAGTTTCCGAGGTACATGCCATATCAAAATTGTGAAATTGGCTATTCAAACATCACACAACACCTCTTTGGGCCACACGCATGCACGAGGT
Organism: Triticum aestivum; assembly: GCF_018294505.1. NCBI lineage: Eukaryota > Viridiplantae > Streptophyta > Magnoliopsida > Poales > Poaceae > Triticum > Triticum aestivum. Next base: position 125,424,971 of record NC_057809.1, on the reverse strand, counting down.
AGTTATCCTAGCTAGGACACTCACGTGTGACGCTTCCATCTATGGGTCCACGAGGCCATCGTTGATGCATGCATGCATCACTTTGACCTACATCGGGAGAGGTTAATTAATTTCACCATCGATGAGGATTCTTTTGGGTTGTACATATTACGGCAGGAGCATATAGTATGCGGTGAAGAGGGGGAAGGGGACCATCATATGTAGCATGCTTTATGAACCTCGCTCTGTGTGGGTGCATGGTTTACAGTTTTTGAGGCATGTGGCACATCAAAGTTGTGCATTTTGGATATTCAACATATATATGTTTGGCCCACATGCAAAGCGGTGGCGGTTGTCCTCTCGCACCCACTTAAGCGGTTATCAGCGATATCGATGCTTTCCATCTGTGGGCACGCTTGGTCCATCACTACTTCTCGCCTGACAACAAGAGAGGTTAATTTGACTTAGGAGGGGGTTATTATTTTTGCTTGTAATACGGTATATATATAGGCCATGCTTTGGGATAACATGCATGATGCAGTTTGAGCAGACACACATGCATGTATACGCATGAATCCCTCCCATCGAGTCGAAGTGGCTAGTACAACAACACATCATGAACCGATCTCGCTCTGTGTGGGGAGCTAGTGTACGATTTTTGACGCACGCGCCATGTCAATGTTGTGAAATGGTATGCAAACATGCATGCACGCATCACCTCCATACATATGCATGTAGTGGTTGCCTTCGAACGGTACACTCCCTCGCGTGGTTATCGGCGACAAGCCTATATATTCATGGGCCCGCGTGGACATCCATGATCACCTTGACCGACAACAATATAGGTTACCATGGAGGATTCTTCATTTGGTTCGTGTTATCGTGGTATAGGTCATGGTGAGATTCAGACCTAATTAAGTTTGAGTGCATATACTATGCATGCATGAATCCCCGTCGTTGGCTTGAAGTGTGGTGTAACATACATATGCATCGTCAACCTAACCCTCACTTAGTGTGGGGATTTCTAGTTCGAAATCACGGTGCCACATTAAAGTTGTTCCATTGTTACTCAAAAACACACCTCTCCATACATATGTTTGGGCCACACGCATGCAGTGGTTGTCTTCGGGGACTAGCTACTTGCGTGATTATTGGTGAGCTAGCCCATCTCCGGGGTCGCATGGACGGCCATCATTTTGACCAACAACAAGAGAGAGGTTGTATGACCAAGGTGTATTATTCTTGGTCTGTCTTACGATCCATCTTGGTGAGATATGCCGCTTTGGCCCACCGACTGAAAGTGTGTGTGGGTGGGGTGGGGGGGGCTGCTACGTAGTTCACACTTTTCTAGGTGAACCTCGGTTGGGGGGTGTCATGCATTCATAGCTTAGGATTCCCTTTATGGCGACACGAGGGGGATGCTAGCTACTTTGCACTTTGCCTAGGTGAACCTCAGTTGGGGGGGGCATGCATTCATAGCTTAGGATTCCCTTCATGCCGACACGAGGGGGATGCTAGCTACTCGCACTTTGCTAGGTGAACCTCGGTTGGGCGGGGCATGCATTCATAGCTTAGGGTTCCCTTCGTGCCGACACGAGGGAGGGGGGCTGCTAGCTACTTCACACTTTACTAGGTGAACCTCGGTTGGGGGGGGGCATGCATTCATAGCTTAGGGTTCCCTTTGTGCCGACATGAGGGAGGGGGGCAGCTAGCTACTTTGCACTTTGCTAGGTGAACCTAAGTTGGGGGGAGGGGGCATGCATTCATAACTTAGGATTCCCTTCGTGCTGACACAAGGGGGGGAGGGGCAAGCAATACCATGCGCTTTGCGAGATAGGTGCCACATCGAAGTTGCATTTGGTATGTGAAAATCAAACCACCATTTTCATACATAAATTTGATCCACATGCAAGTGTGTTCGTGTTCTGACCCTCTCCCGCGTCATTTTTCACCAAATTTATGAACATTAGACAAGTCGGATGACGCAACAGACACGGTTCACTCAAACTAACCGTGTGCATTGGGCTCCATGAGGCTTCCCCTCTCAAAAATATCTACCCACTTGTAGCTTTTTCCTGTTTGATAACACACGGTTATTGTGTTTAGACCGTGTGTGATGTTTCTCGTTCCCAATCCCGCCTGCATCCCTCGAAAATATCTACCCGCCTCGAGGGTTTTTTTGTTTCACAACACACGGTTGTTATCTTCGGACCGTGTGTGATGCACCATCCAAAATTTTCAGTAGCCCCAGTGTCGGTGTCAGAACCGGCAGATCTCGGGTAGGGGGCCCCGAACTGTGCGTCTAAGGATCAATGGTAACAGGAGACAAGGGACACGATGTTTTACCCAGGTTCGGGCCCTCTTGATGGAGTTAATACCCTACATCCTGCTTGATTGACTTTGATAAGTATAGGGGTTACAAGAGTTGATCTACCACAAGATCGTAATGGCTAAACCCTAATTGTCTAGCCTATATGATTATGATTGTGATCTAGCCTCTACGGACTAAACCCTCCGGTTTATATAGACACCGGAGGGGGCTAGGGTTGTACAGAGCCGGTTTACAGAGAAAGGAATATTCATATCCGCATGCTAAGCTTGCCTTCCACGCCAAGGAGAGTCCCATCCGGACACGAGGGAGTGCCTTCTATCTTTATCTTCACTGCCCATCTGTCCGACCCACATCACGTAGCCCGGACACCCGAGGACCCCATAATCCAGGACTCCCTCAGTAGCCCCTGAACCAGTCTTCAATGACGTTGTGTCCGTCGCGCAGATTATCTTCAGCATTGCAAGGTGGGTTCCTCCTTCGAATACTTCAAAGCAGTTAATCGTCAGTACTATATTCGGCTCTGTAAAAAAGTCATACCTCCAAATTGGAATACAGATAAGTTCTGTTCTCCGAAGATTTTACTGGTAAGATGTTACATCCGGCCATTCTATTATTTCAAACTGTTTTTTGGCCTCCCGTTTCGTGTTTCAAGATGCAACCACCGGCGACACATCTTGTCAAAGCAAAGGTCATGCCCCCTTATTACGGGATTCTCATCAATACGGGTATGGGAAACCCAACCGTATCGTTTCGCACGACCCATTGGAAATAGGCGAGCTTTAAGGCTCGAGCGAGGGGATGCTTGTGTTGGGGAACATAGTAATTTCAAAAAAAAATCCTACGCACACGCAAGATCTATCATGGTGATGCATAGCAATGAGAGGGGAAGAGTGTTGTCCACATACCCTCGTAGACCGTAAGCGGAAGCATTATGACAACGCGGTTGATGTAGTCGTACGTCTTCACGATCCGACCGATCTTAGTACCGAAAGTATGACACCTTGGTGATCTGCACACATTCGGCTCAGTGATGTCCCACGAACTCTCGATCCAGCTGAGTGTCGAGGGAGAGCTTCATCAGCACTACGGCGTGATTACGGTGATGATGAAGCTACCGCTGCAGAGCTTCGCCTAAGCACTATGACGATATGACCGAGGTGGATTATGGTGGAGGGGGGCACCACATACGGCTAAGGGATTAATGATCAACTTGCATGTCTATGGGGTGCCCCCTAGCCACATATATAAAGGATGGAGGGAGGAGGAGGCCGATCCTCATAGGGCACGCCCAAAGTGCGGAGTCCCACTAGGACTCCCTAGTCCTAGTAGGATTCTACCTCCCACATGGAATAGGAAAAAAGGGAAGGGAGAAGGAGAAGGAAGGAAAGGGGCGCCCCCTTTCCCTAGTCCAATTCGGACCAGTCCATGGGGAAGGGGCGCGGCCACCCTTGAGGCCTTTCTCTCCTTTCCCGTATGGCCCATTAAGGCCCAATACGAATTCTCGTAACTCTCCGGTACTCCAAAAAATACCCGAATCACTCGGAACCTTTCCGGTGTCCGAATATAGCCTTCCAATATATCAATCTTTACGTCTCAACCATTTCGAGACTCCTCGTCATGTCCCGATCTCATCCGGGACTTCGAACAAACTTTGATCATCAAATAACATAACTCATAATACAAATCGTCATAGAACGTTAAGCGTGCGGACCCTACGAGTTCGAGAACTATGTGGACATGACCGAGACACATCTCCGGCCAATAACCAATAGCGGAACCTAGATGCTCATATTGGCTCCTACATATTCTACGAAGATCTTTATCGGTCAAACCGCATAACAACATACGTTGTTCCCTTTGTCATCAGTATGTTACTTGCCCGAGATTCGATCGTCGGTATCATCATACCTAGTTCAATCTCATTACTGGCAAGTCTCTTTACTCGTTCCATAATGCATCATCCCGCAACTAACTCATTAGTCACATTGCTTGCAAGGCTTATAGTGATGTGCATTACCGAGAGGGCCCAGAGATACCTGTCCGATACACTGAGTGACAAATCCTAATCTCGATCTATGCCAACTCAACAAACACCATCGGAGACACCTGTAGAGCATCTTTATAATCACCCAATTACGCTGTGACATTTGATAGCACACAAGGTGTTACCCCGGTATTCGGGAGTTGCATAATCTCATAGTCTGAGGAACATGTATAAGTCATGAAGAAAGCAGTAGCAATGAAACTGTAACGATCATAATGCTAAGCTAACGAATGGGTCTTGTCCATCACATCATTCTCTAATGATGTGAGCCCGTTCATCAAATGACAACATATGTCCATGGCTAGGAAACTTCACCATCTTTGATTAACAAGCTAGTCAAGTAGAGGCGTACTAGGGACACTCTGTTTGTCTATGTATTCACACATGTACTAAGTTTCTGGTTAATACAATTCTAGCATGAATAATAAACATTTATCATGATATAAGGAAATATAAATAACAACTTTATTATTTCCTCCAGGGCATATTTCCTTCAGCTTGATATTCGCAGTCCATATAAGTGGATAGAACCCATCTGTTCCACCCCTGCCTCATTCTCTTTGCCTTTCCGTCCCTGAGCTCCAGCGCTCAAACTCCAAGCTCTTCCCTTCCCAACAACTCCTCCAACCATGGCCGTTCTCAAGGCAAGTGGGTGCCCTCCTCCGTCATGGAGGAGAACATCAAGGAGCTGCGGGAAGCACGATATTTGACCATGGAAATCAAGCACAGGCTTCCCGATCCAGAGCAGGTCATCCCCACTCTGGGGCCCGGTGAGAAGGTGGTGTTTATCCCCCACTTCCTCCGCGGACTCGGATTCACCCTCCACCCCTTTGTAAGGGGTCTCATGTTTTACTACGGGTTGGATTTTCACAATCTGGCCCCAAATTCGTTCCTTCACATCTCGGCATTTATCATCGTGTGCGAAGCCTTCCTCCGTGTCCCTCCACACTTCGGCTTATGGCTCAAGATCTTTAATGTGAAACCGAAGGTGGTCAATGGGCAACACACAGACTGTGGTGGCGCCATGGTGAGCAAGCTTCCCAAAGTCAATTGGCCAAAGGGAGTCTTTGTGGACACCGTCAAAATATGGCAACAAGAATGGTTCTATATCACATAATGCCGCGGCTCCAAATGGGCAGCTGCGCCAACCTTTAGATCCGGACCCCCGCCGAGGCTTACATCCTGGACCGATAAGGGTCCGGACTGGGGGTCGGTCTCTGAGGTGCTGCGGCTGCAGAAACGCGTCAAGAGCATGATAGCAAAGGATGTTACCCTTGCCGACGTAATCCAAGTGATGCTGATCCGCCAGACACTTCCCTGCCAGAGGCGGCCCCTAAAGATGTGGGAGTTCAATCCGGAAGGGCCGCGGACCCTACAACGGTTCTATGGCAGAATGCACAAGGGGATATGGAAACTGCTTTTTAAGAAGTAAAAATTGTGGCCAAGGTCCTCAGACGACACCGGCCTTGACTACAACCATCCATCCTCCAAGGTAAATTCTAAGAACTCCGAACACCAATATGCCTTGTTTTAACCCGAGGTGCTAAGTAATCCCTCCCCAAAACAGGTCTGGATCAAGAAGTCGGAGCAGATCCGATGTCCGGCTCCGCTCCCCGAAGACGCAGCCAATCCCCTTCTAACGAGGATGCTGGTCCCGGCGCCATACCAGGCGCCTGCAAAGAAGGACAAGAAGAAGAAAAGAGAGGAGGGCACTTCAGACGTAGTGTCTAGAGACGCTGATGCCCAATCCTCTCATGAAGTGTAACATCCCAATTTTCAAATTTGGATGTTATACATAGGTCATCATATGCATATCATATTTTTCTTGCATTTTGTTTGTGATCCTAGAAATCCTAAGCAACTCAAGGACCCACAGAGAGAGATGGGGATTTCATTATTTTCATATTTGAAATTTCTCAAATTCGAAAAGAGGATCATTTTGATTTTAATAATTTTTCTCTCCGAAATATTTCCAATATTAAAAATAAATGAGAGGAGATAAAATGACTTCTCCAAAATCTGAGGGGAATATTGGAGGAAAATATTAAAATTAAATAAATATTTTATTTGAATTTTTATTGCTATTTTATTTAAATTAGAAAAAAAATGCATATTTCAAAATTGCATTTTTAGGCCAGAAAAATGTTCACCTTGTTCTAAATATTTTATTTAGACGGTGAAAATTGTTTTTGGCATTTTTAGAATTTTTTATATAGTATTAGGTTTTTTTTCTTCGATGGAATTTATTTTAAAAAAATCTCTTCGGGCTGACCGAACTCGGCCGCGCCCAGCCTAGCCGGCCTAGCAGGCCGCCGTCTTTTCCCCCGCGCAGGAGCCGCCTCGGGCACGCCTCCCGAGGCCGGTGCCCCCTCGCCCAAGCCGCTGCCTCGCCACCCTTTATAAGGAGCCGCTCGGCCCCCTTTCCTCCCAAGCCGCCAGCCGCCGCCGCCGCCCAAGCAGCAGCAGCTGCAGCCCCGCGCTGCCACCGCCACTGCTTCGCCGCCGCGCCGCCCGCGATGCTGCCGCACGCCGACCTGCCTCGCCGGAGCCCCGACCCGCCAAAGCTGCCGACCCGACGGTTTTTCTCGCGAACCCGTAAAAACCACCCCGGTTTTTTTTCGGTTTTGTTTTTAGATCAGTTTTATTTTTCGCTATTTTGCGTATGTTCGCCCGAACGCATCTGTTCGCAAACGCGTTCATTCGTCTCTAATACCGAACATTCGTTCGTTGGTCTTTTATTTTATTTTCGGCCAGGGACCTATCTGTGACTATTTTTATCACAGATTAGCCCTGATCTTCAAACCCTCGTTACTTTTTAACCGTTCGTCCAAATCCATTGAAACTAACGCCAAAATCTTCATATCAAACACCTCTTTCCAGTTAGTCAACTTGGACATGATTTTGAAAATTTAATAATTGGCTTCAAGCAGATTTGAATTCGAAATTCTTTTGATCGTAGTTTGAGTTTCGTAGCTCCAATTTGATTGATTCTTTTTGCAAATCGAAGCTCTTTAATTGAACTTTCAGTTTGGACTTTCTCATCTGAGTTTTACCCTTGCATCTATGCTTGAGTGCTTATGTATGCTATTGTTTGTTTGCGATAGAATTTCCGGAGTGCGAAGCGTGCTACTACGAGTCTCTAGGGTTTGCAGATCGTCAGCAAGGCAAGTAACGCTTTGATCATACCTCTTATTACCCAGTTTTATGCATTAGTCTCTGTCGGTGTACAAAAGTAGGGGCTCTCCTTTTGCACCCCTTAACTTGTGCACGGGCAGTCAGAGCCGCGCCCACGACCACACTAAGCAGGGCAGGGGACGGATGCCGGAGCAACGCCAAGACCAGAGACGCAAAGAGAGCAAGAGGGTGAGGTGGACTGCCCCGACAAGACTCTTGCCGGGGTGGCTTCCGCAGCCTCGGCAAGATCCTTGCCGAGGCAACTTGCCTGACACCAGCAGAGCACGCCACCCTCGAGCCTAAGGGATTCCTACACCATATTGGAACTAAGGCTCGGGAGGCGCCTCCGTGGTGGCATGCAGATCTTTGTAGAGATCATAGACACGCAAGATTAGATGGAAACTAGAAGATGACGATCCTTGGCGAGATCCTTGACATGGAAATCCACGAGACCCCCGGTAAGGTCCTTGTCGGGGACGACCGCGGTGCCGCAACGAGACCTTTGTCGGGACCTCGGCAAGACCCTTGCCGAGGACGCCTGTGGGGCCGCAGCCAGGCCTGCGTTTGCCCAAACCTCCACCGCCACTCCCATACAGCTGCCAGCTCGACCAGCTGAGTAGACGCATGCGTGACAGCGCGCAGCCTCTACACCGACTCAGCAAGCACCTGCGTGGTAGCATGCAGGCTCCACCACCGCGCCAGCCCACCAGCCAGCCAACGTGGCGAAACGATGCCTCGTCAGCTTGGACGTGCGTCGGAGCCAGGTGAGGCGACTACAGCTGGGACGAGCTTCTTTGCCGTCCCCAATAAAGCGAGAGGGGCACGTCGGCAGCGCATTAAATGCATTTGTCCAGCGATGCCTGGGGATAGACTCAGCCCATGTACACCTTTCCATCTCCTGTGTGCCACTGTGGCGACCCATTTTGTCTATAAAAGGAGGCCTGAAGCGTCCAGGAGAGGGATTCGGATCTTTTGGACTAGAGAGCCACTGCAGCTAGTTCAAGAACACAAGAACACCTCAATACACATACAAGCAGGACTAGGGTTTTACACGTCCCCGCAGCCCGAACCTGCGTAAACGATCTGTGCGCTGACCGCTAGGCCCGCTCTTCGCACAACCCCGTGGCCGCCAACCGTAGAAGGGATCCCAGTGACCCCATAGGTGTCGTTTCCCACCGACATCTCTAGCGCGCTAGGTAGGGAGTGCGTCGTTGTGAGAATCCGGTTTAGCAGTTAGATTAGCGGTTCTTCATCGCCATGGCTCCCAAGAAGAAGACGATCACGGCGATCGGCTCATCGGGGGCCGAACGACCCATACCAGTGCGGGCGAGTGGTGGGGCGGTCGCGGACGGAAGCCGAGGCGCGGCTCGCGAACACCCGCACCGCTCAGGCAGCCAAAGCCTGGCGAGCGGCGTCGTTCGTGCGCAAGGTGACGGGCCACACGCCACCAAGTCCAAAGACGGAGCCAGCCCCCCCGCAGGTGGCGGGGGGCCCTCTAGGGGCGACGTCGTGCCACCCATGGGCGGCGCGGCGACTTCCGAAGTGCCTACACCGGCGCCCCCGATGCGCTCTTCCCAGGTTGTGCATCACGAGCAGCGTCGCCACGCTGGCGACCCTGGGCACCATCATGGGAAGAGTCCCGCGCATCATTTGCGGGACGTAGAAGGCCAGCACGCGCGCCGAAGTGCTGACAGAAACGGCGTACATCCGCTGGGCCGTGATAGAGCTCCTTCTAACATGGTTAGAAGTCGGAGCGCATCACGGTCCATGCAGCTTTTGCCACCACCCACGCCAGCGGAAGCTTTGGCATGCGTGCAGTTGCTCCTCGATTTTCCTCCTACTATGGAGAAACTCGATGAGTGGAGAGCCACCATCCGAAGCCTCGTCGGCGTTGCCAATAGAGATGAGCCACGACCGGTGGGGCCTTTTGGCCGGCACTCCGTCGAGCCACTGCATGCCAGTGGTGGAAGGGTCGGGGGTGCTGCAGCCACGGTGCACTCTCCTCCTCCGCGCCAGCCACCGCGGGTGTCGGTCCGTCGTGACGGCGCTTGTGATAACGTTTCTGTAGCATCGTCCAACCCACGGACCCACCGCGATCAGCGCCAAGTTCTTCAGGAGCGAGCCTGTGAAGGAGCTCGAACCACCATAGAACGTCGGCGCGACATGCGCCACCAGTCAGATAGGCGAGCGGGGCCTACTATGGACCACCCAGCACCGGGGGGCTCTGGCGACCTACCCTACGAGGTGGGTTGCCCGGCCTTTACCCGTGAGCTGTGGCAGTTCCAATGGCCCTCCCACCACATGTTCAAGCCAGATATTGGCGAGAAGTACAACGGCAAGACCCACCCGTCAGAGTTCCTCAGCATCTACACCATCGCGATGCAAGCTGTTGGAGCCCGCGACAATAAGGTGCTTGCCAATTACTTCCCGCTAGTGCTCAAACCCAATGTCATGTCATGGCTGATGCACTTGCGAGCGGATTCCATTTCTTCTTGGTCGGACTTGTGCTATGAGTTCGTTGGCGCCTTTACTGGAGGCCACCAAGCTCATGGCCTGCAAGCGACTTGGATATCATCCCCCAGAAGGAAGGTGAAACCCTGCGCAAGTACACACGGAGGTTCAGCCGGGTGCAATACAACATCCAAGACGTTCATCCCGCCATCGTGATCAGTGCATTCCATCAGAATGTGTGCAACCGCAAGATGCGTGAAGAGCTGGCGATGAATAAGGTCAAGGATGTGGCCAAACTTTATGTTCTGGCCAATAGGTGCGCTCGAGCGAAAGAGGGGATGAAGTACCCCGGCGAGGACGCCGGTGCGGAAACCGACTCCACAGATGAAGATGCGGCCACCCCGACAAAAAAGGGCCGACACTGTAACAGGAAGCGCAAGGGCAAGACCGTGCTTGCCGTCGAGGGATCCGAGGATGCCGGTGCTGCCAAGAAGGCCAAGGCAGACGACCCCGGCAAGGAAATTGCTGGGTGCGCCGCTTGCCGGGCCTTGGCGGCCGCCGACAGGCCAGGAGGCTCTGACAAGCAATATTGCAAGATCCACCGCACCAAGGGCCACGACCTCCATAACTGTCGGCAAGTCGAGCTGCTTGCTGAGAAGCAAAAAGCCGAGTATGAGAGGAGGGACAAGGAGAAGGGCCAGGGTGGTGCCGAGGGGTCTAGCAAGAAGCGGCGCGGCCAAGGAGGCCAACGCCGGAAGGATAATCAGTAAGAGAGGCCCGCCTGGGGCCGCGACAAGAAGCAAGAAGATGATGATCATGACGAGGATGATGAGTCTGGCGAGCACGAATTCCAGAAGGCTACGGAGGCCATGTGCGTCGACGGTGGCGCCTCGTTGCACACTTCTCACCACGAACTCGAGCAGTGGGCGCGTGAGATTACAGCAACGGAACCATCCCTCGATGCTCAGAGGCCACTGAAATGGTCCAGCACGCCCATCATTTTTGACGCCGAGGACCACCCTGACCACACGACTGCGTTCGGGTGTTTTCCGTTGTTGGTCTCGCCAACAATAAGCAACCTCAAGGTAACGAAGATGCTGGTTGACAACGGGGCGGGTCTGAACTTGATCTCGCCCGTTGTGATCAAAGGGCTGCAGATCCCTGATGGAGACCTCGAAAAGACATGCACGTTTCAAGGGGTCAACCCAGGGAGGAGCCAGCCGAAGGGTAAGGTCACGTTGCCCGTGATGTTTGGAGGCGAGTTAAACTACAGGGCGAAGAGGATCGTTTTCGATGTAGCCGAGATCCCCTTGTCCTACAACGAGATTCTCAGCCGCCCGACACTGGCCAAGTTTATGGCGGCGTCTCATTACGCCTACAACACGCTGAAGATGCCAGGGCTGATGACCATCATCACCTTCCCCTCTGATAAGAAGGATGCACTAATCCGCACTGACCAACTCTACCAGGAAGCAGTCGCAGCAACTGCCGCCAAGGCACTCGCTCCTGCCGCGGGAGCCCCGGCAGGGAAGAAGACCGGCAAGACCTCTTGAACCCACTCTGGCAAGCGCACCTCCTCGGAGTGTTGTGCTCCCGTTGAGGACGTGCCAGAGAGCTCCACCGGCAAGAGCAAGAAATCCAGAGCCGCGCCACCAGAGACCAAGAGGGTGTCCGTCGAGGAGGATGGCACAGGAGGGGCTTTCACCATAAGCTCCACCCTGGACAGAAAATAGGAAAGCGCGCTCGTCACCTTCCCGCGGGCGAATGTCGACGTGTTTGCATGGCAAGCATCCGACATCCCCGGCATTCCCAGGGAGGTGATTGAGCACCATCTTGCTGTCTGTCCTCATGCGCAACCCGTCAAGCAGAAAGTCAGGAAGCAAGCTTTGGAACAGCAGGAGTTCATCACGAAAGAGATCAGGAAGTTGGAAGCGGCAGGTTTGGTGAGAGGGGTACTCCATCCGATGTGGTTGGCCAATCCGGTAGTGGTGCACAAGGCAAATGGGAAGTGGAGGCTGTGTATTGACTACACATATATCAATAAGGATTGTCCCAAGGACCCTTTCCCATTGCCGCACATTGACCAGATTGTTGACTCCATGGCTGGGTGTGACCTGCTATCATTCCTTTACGCCCACTCGGGGTACCACCAAATCTTCATGGCGAAAGAAGACGAAGAGAAGACAACGTTCATCACCCCATGTGGCACGTATTGCTTTTTACGGATGCCTTTCAAGTTGAAGAGTGCTGGCTCGATGTTTGCAAGGGTGGTCTAGATTGGTTTTGAGCCCCAGCTACATAGAAATATGGAAGCTTATATGGATGACATAGTGGTCAAAACCAAAGAGAGGGAAACACTTGTACAAGATCTGGAAGAGACATTTGCGAATCTGCGCAAGATCAACCTCAAGTTGAACCCTGAGAAGTGTGTCTTCGGCGTTCCGTCTGGAAAACTTCTCGGGTTCTTTGTGTCACAGCGTGGGATCGAGGCAAATCCAGACAAGATCAAGGCTATCGAGCAGATTAGGGCACCCAAGCAGATCAAGGACGTGCGTCGGCTCACTGGGTGCGTTGCCGCCATGGGCAGATTCATCTCCAAGTCTGCCGAGCATGCCCTTCCCTTTTTCAAAATCTTGAAAAAGGCAGGCCCAATGGAATGGACCCCAGAGGCCGAAGCAGCGCTGCAGGATCTGAAGAAATACCTCTCTTCTACACCGATACTGGTTGCGCCCAAACCCCAAGAACCGTTGCTGCTGTACCTGGCGGCGACGAACCAAGTGGTCAGTGCCACGCTAGTGGCGCAGAGGGAGGTCGACAAAGAGGCAAGGCCCCTGGCAGGGTCCAACGCTGGCGGGGTAGGGCCTCCGCAACCAGAAGAAGTGCTGCAGAAGAAGAAAATGATGCATCACCCGGTTTACTTTGTCAGCTCCCTCTTGCAAGGGGCTAGATCAAGGTACTCCGGTGTGCGGAAATTGCTCTTCGGCCTCCTTATGGCCTCGAGGAAGCTGTGTCATTACTTCTAGGCACACGAGATCACCGTCGTCACCCGCCTCCCGTTGCAACGGATATTGCATAACCCAGACACAACTGGGAGGATTGTGGAGTGGGCCGTGGAGCTGTCGAGCTTTGGTTTGAAGTTCGAAAGTACTTCAACAATCTAGAGCCGAGTCTTGGCAGAGTTCCTTGCCGAGTGGACCTCGAGGCCCGACGAAGAGATCCAGGAGACCACCTGCCCTGGCAAGGAGGCAAGTCACAACTGGATTATGTACTTTGACGGGGCTTTCTCACTGTAAGGCGCCGGTGCTGGTGTGCTGCTCGTCGCACCCACCGGAGAGCACCTCAAGTATGTTATCTAGATGCACTTTCCCATGGAGATGTCCACGAACAACACTACCGAATACGAGGGGTTGCTTGCCGGTCTCAGGATCGCGACAGACCTCGGGATCAAGAAGCTCATCATCAGGGGTGATTCGCAGCTCGTTGTCTGGAAAGTCAACAAAGATTATCAAAGCCCGTTGATGGAGGCCTATGTGGATGAGGTGAGGAAGCTGGAGGAGTGCTTTGACGGTATACAGGCAAAGGATGTTCCCCGGGTGGAGAACAACATCGCCGACTACCTGTCGAAGCGCGCTGCCTTCAAACTACCTATGGAACCAGGTACTTTTGTGCTTTGGCTGACTCAACCATCCGCCGAACCATCGACAGAGCAGAACAAGCGAAGGAAATTAGGCCTCGGCAAGTACTTTTCTGCCGAGTTCCCAGGAGTCATCGGCGAGGATGTTGCCGTGGGCACTGAGCCAGCTATGGGGCAACCGGCTCCGGCGGGGTGTCAAGTCCTGACTGTAGAGACAGCTGCTCCCATGGCCGAGGAAGTGCCTCTAGTCCTTGCCGTAGAGCCTCAGGCTCCGACATGGGCACAACATACCGTTCGATTCCTCCAAACAGGGGAACTCCCCGAGGAACAGGAAGAAGTGGAGAAAGTAGCCTGTCGGTCTGCCATGTATCAGTTTGTCGACGACGTCCTGTATAGGAAAAGACCAAACGGTGTGAAATTGAAGTGCATTCCCTAGAAGGAAGGACTGGAGTTGTTGGCAGAGATACACGGAGGCATATGTGGCTCCCACATAGGGCCAAGGGCCCTTGCCCGCAAGGCATTCCGCCAAGGTTTCTTCTGGCCCACAGCCCTCCAGGATGCAATGACACTAGTAACCAAGTGTGAAGCGTGTCAGTTTCATTCGAAGAAGCTTCATCAACCAGCTCAGGCGCTCCAAACAATCCCTCTCTCCTGGCCATTATCGGTCTAGGGGCTCGACATGCTGGGCCCTTTCCCCGTGCTGTCGGGGGCTTCGAGTACTTGTACGTTACGATCGACAAGTTCACGAAGTGGCCGGAGGTGGAGACAGTGAGGAAGGTGACAGCACAATCATCCGTCAAGTTCTTCAAGGGGCTAGTCTGCCGTTTCGGTGTGCCAAACAGGATCATCACCGACAACGACACACAGTTCACGAGCCACGCCTTCATGCAGTACATCCAAGACCTCGGCAACATGGTATGTTTTGCTTCTGTTGCACATACACAGAGCAATGACCAGGCTGAGAGGGCAAATGCCGAAGTGTTGCGAGGCCTCCGGACAAGGACTTTTGATAGGCTACGCAGGTGTGGACGGCGCTGGATTGATGAATTGCCGGCGCTTCTTTGGTCAATCAGAACGACACCCAATCGAGCCACCGGTCAGACACCCTTCTCCCTCATTTACGGGGCAGAAGCAGTTCTCCCCATGGAACTCACATACGGGTCACCTCGAGTGCTCGCTTATGATGAGCTCGAGCAAGAGCAGTTGCGGCAAGATGACACAACGCTCCTTGAGGAAGATCGTCTTCGGGCGGCTGTGCGAGCAGCGCGCTACCAACAAGCCTTGCGCCGCAACCATAGCTGCAAGGTTCATGCCCGAAGTTTGAGGAAGGCGACCTTGTTCTTCGGCACGTTTAGTCGGCCAAGAATTCCAACAAGTTGACGCCAAAGTGGGAAGGCCCTTATCGGGTAATACAAGTCACCACGCCCGGCGCAGTCCACCTGGAGACCGAAGATGGCGTTCCAGTGAGCAACTCCTGGAACATCGAACATCTTCGCAAGTTTTACCCATAAGGCGCGGTTGCCGGGCTCCCCGGCAAACCACCTTTTTGTACAAGCTTTGCCGGCAAGGCATGTAACCCTTTGTACAAAGCCAGGTGCAGACCCTAAGCATAAATAAATGAAGCGCTGGCACCCTAAGTTTTAGCATGCATGCTAGGTTAAGTATTTCCCTCGGTTAGGATTGATAGTGCTTAGCGGCGACTAACCCCTAGCATAGAGGTCGAGTGTGCGTCTGTCTGTTCCTTTCCGTCCTCTTTGGTTCGCAGGATACATGGACGTTTTCTACCGAGCTGTTTGGAAGAAAGAGAACAAGCCGACACTCCGGCCCTGGCAAGCCAAGGTTGACGGGAGCTGCAGACGCAAGAACCCAACCACGGCAAGCCAAGGCTGCCGCGGGCTGTAGACCCAGATAAGTTCTTTATCCCCTTTTATGCATTTCTGTATGGAGTTGGGACATGTGAAACCTCGTTTTTATTCCTAGGTCGCCGTGCTCCCTCTTTTTCCTACACCCAAGGACTATTCCCTGGGTCAGGACTGGGTCGTAGTCGCAGTGACAAGGAAATAGACAAGGGGCCTAGACCCTACCTCGCCCTGCTTCCGCCAAAGGTGTGAGAATGGTTGAACGAGGTAGGGGGGCGGCAAGGCCTGTTGCCGAGTGACAATGTTTATCTTAAAAATAACAAGGATTCGCTCCTTGGCATGGGCCTCGCTCACACACAAAGAACCCGGCCAACACCCTTTGTTCATTAAAAACATCCCATTGATAACCCACAAGTATAGGGGATCGCAACAGTTTTCGAGGGTAGAGTATTTAACTCAAATTTATTGATTCGACACAAGGGGAGCCAAAGAATATTCTCAAGTATTAGCAGCTGAGTTGTCAATTCAACCACACCTGGAAACTTAGTATCTGCAGCAGAGTATTTAGTAGCACAGTAATATGATAGTGGTAATAACGGCAACAAAAGTAAAGACAACAAAAGTAATGTTTTTGGTATTTTGTAGTGATTGTAACAGTAGTAGCGGGAAAGTAAATAAGCGTAAACCAGTATATGAAAAACTCGTAGGCACCGGATGAGTGATGGATAATTATGTCGGATGCGGTTCATCATGTAACAGTCATAACATAGGGTGACACAGAACTAGCTCCAGTTCGTCAATGTAATGTAGGCATGTATTCCGTATATAGTCATACGTGCTTATGGAAAAGAACTTGCATGACATCTTTTGTCCTACCCTCCCGTGGCAGCGGGGTCCTATTGGAAACTAAGGGATATTAAGGCCTCCTTTTAATAGAGAACCAGAACAAAGCATTAACACATAGTGAATATATGAACTCCTCAAACTATGGTCATCACCGGGAGTGGTCCCGATTATTGTCACTTCGGGGTTGCCGGATCATAACACATAGTAGGTGACTATAGACTTGCAAGATAGGATCAAGAACTCACATATATTCATGAAAACATAATAGGTTCAGATCTGAAATCATGGCACTCGGGCCCTAGTGACAAGCATTAAGCATAGCAAAGTCATAACAACATCAATCTGAGAACATAATGGATACTAGGGATCAAACCCTAACAAAACTAACTCAATTACATGATAAATCTCATCCAACCCATCACCGTCCAGCAAGCCTACGATGGAATTACACACGCACAGCGGTGAGCATCATGAAATTGGTGATGGAGGATGGTTGATGATGACGACGGCGACGAATCCCCCTCTCCGGAGCCCCGAACAGACTCCAGATCAGCCCTCCCGAGAGGTTTTAGGGCTTGGCGGCGGCTCCGTATCGTAAAACCCGATGATTTCTTCTCTCTGATTTTTTTCTCTCCGGAAGCAAATATATAGAGTTGGAGTTGGCGTCGGAGGGTTTCCAGGGGGCCCACGAGGTAGGGGCGCGCCCTAGGGGGGCGCCCCCACCCTCGTGGAAAGGGTGTGGGCCCCCTGGTCTTCATATTTGGCGAGGATTTTTTATTGTTTTTTCTAAGACCTCCCGTGGAGTTTCAGGTCATTCCGAGAATATTTGCTTTCTGCACATAAAACAACACCAAGGTAATTCTGCTGAAAACAGCGTCAGTCCAGGTTAGTTCCATTCAAATCATACAAGTTAGAGTCCAAAACAAGGGCAAAAGTGTTTGGAAAAGTAGATACGACGGAGACGTATCAACTCCCCCAAGCTTAAACCCTTGCTTGTCCTCAAGCAATTCAGTTGACAAACTGAAAGAAAGAAAGAAAAACTTTTACAAACTCTGTTTGCTCTTGTTGTTGTAACTATGTCAAGCCAGCATTCAAGTTTTCAGCATAGATCATAACTAACCACATTTGCAATAATTCTCAGGTCTCACAATTACTCATATCAATAGCATAATCAACTAGCAAGTCATAATAATAAATCTCGGATGACAACACTTTCTCAAAACAATCATAATATGATATAACAAGATGGTATCTCGCTAGCCCTTTCTGAGACCGCAAAACATAAATGCAGAGCACCTTTAAAGATCAAGGACTGACTAGACATTGTAATTCATGGTAAAAGAGATCCAATCATAGTCATACCCAACATAAATTAATAGTGATGAATGCAAATGACAGCTGTGCTCTCCAGCTAGTGCTTTTTAATAAGAGGGTGATGACTCAACATAAAAGTAAATGGATAGGCCCTTCGCAGAGGGAAGCAGGGATTTGTAGAGGTGCCAGAGCTCGGTTTTGAAATAGAGATAAATTGTATTTTGAGCGGTATACTTTCATTGTCAACGTAACAACTAAGAGATGGCGATATCTTCCATGCTAAACACATTATAGGCGGTTCCCAAACAGAATGGTAAAGTTTATACTCCCCCTCCACCAACAAGCATCAATCCATGGCTTGCTCGAAACAACGAGTGCCTCCAACATACATCAGGTCCCAGGGGGAGTTTTGTTTGCAATTAATTTTGATTTAGTTTGCATAAAGCATGGGACTGGGCATCCCGGTGACCAGCCATTTTCTCGTGAGTGAGGAGCGGAGTCCACTCCTCTTGAGAATAACCCGCCTAACACGGAAGATAAGGACAGCCTTTGTTGATACATGAGCTATTCGAGCATACAAAACAGAATGTTTATTTGAAGGTTTAGAGTTTGGCACATACAAATTTACTTGGAACGGCAGGTAGATACCGCATATAGGAAGGTATAGTGGACTCATCTGGAATAACTTTGGGGTTTAAGGGATTGGATGCACAAGCAGTATTCCCGCTTAGTACAGGTGAAGGCTAGCAAAAGACTGGGAAGCGACCAACTAGAGAGCGACAACAGCCATGTACATGCATTAAAATTAATAAACATTGGATGCAAGCATGAGTAGGATATAATCCACCATGAACATAAATATCGTGAAGGCTATGTTGATTTTGTTTCAACTACATGCGTGAACATGTGCCAAGTCAAGTCACTTAAATCATTCAAAGGAGGATACCACCCCATCATACCACATCATAATCATCTCAATAGCATGTTGGCACACAAGGTAAATCATTATAACTCATAGCTAATCAAGCATGGCACAAGCAACTATGATCTCTAATTGTCATTGCAAACATGTTTATTCATAATAAGCTGAATCAAGAACGACGGGCTCATCATATTTACAAAAACAAAAGAGGTCGAGTTCATACCAGCTTTTCTCATCTCAGTCAGTCCATCATATATCATCATAATTGCCTTTCACTTGCACGACCGAACGGTGTGAATAATAATAAGAGTGCACGTGCATTGGACTAAGCTGGAATCTGCGAGCATTCAATAAACAGGAGAAGACAAGGCAATATGGGCTCTTTGGTTAATTCAACAATAATGCATATAAGAGCCACTTCAACAATTTAATTATGGTCTTCTCCTACTAACCCCCAAAGAAAAGAAAAGAAATAAAACTATTTACACGGGAAAGCTCCCAACAAGCAAAAGAAGAACGGGAAATATTTTTGGGTTTTCTTTTTAATTATTACTACTACAGCAGAAAAATAAACTACTACTAATTTTTTGGTTTTTCTTAAGGTTTAACAAACACACAAGAAGAAAGCAGGAAAAGGAAAATAAACTAGCATGGATATTACAGTGAAAAAGTATGAGCACCGACATCTAGCAATGAGTGTGTGTGAACATAAATGTAATGTCGGTGAGAAATACGTACTCCCCCAAGCTTAGGCTTTTGGCCTAAGTTGGTCTATGGCCACGGCTGGCCTGGCGGATATCCATAATAATAGTTGTTGGGGTCGTACTGTGATGAGGAAGAATAGTTGGGATCATACTGATGTGCAGCGGTTATCGCCTGCTGAGCTGCAGCGTGGAGTCGAGCTGCCTCTGCTCTCCTCTCCTACTCTTCTGCCTCCTCTCTGGTAATAACATATCTTCCTTTTGTCTGTGAATCAAAGAAGGCAGGAGCAGGGAGAGTAATACGGAAAACACGTCGTTTATCAAAAATTAAGCGATATAAGAGAGGTGATTCAGGCCTCTCGACAAACTGGTGCGAAGCCATAGAGTTATAGTCTAAATATGCAGGTGGCAACTCCATATCACCCTCACGAATGTCTATTTCAAGAAAATGAGCTAAGCGGGTTGCATAAATTCCTCCAAAGAAATCTCCATTATGTCTATTATGATGCAACCTACGAGCTACAATGGCTCCCATATGATAAGATTGGTCTCCTAACACAGCACTCCTAAGAATGCTAAGATCAGGGACACACATGTGACATGCTTCATCCTTAGCATTTATGCATCTACCGATGAAAGAGAGCAAAATAATGTATAGCAGGAAAGTGAATGCTCCCTATGGTAGCCTGCGTTATGTCTCTGGATTCCCCCACAGTTATACTAGCAAGAAAGTTTCTAAATTCAGATTTAGGGGGATCCCTAATACTGCCCCATGATGGAAGTTTGCAAGCAAGAGTGAAATCCTCTAAGTCCATGGTATAAGATTTGTCATAAAGATCAAACATGACTGAAGGAGAATTACGCGAAGATGAATACTCAAACCTCCTCACAAATGAACTTGTGAGATCATGATACTGGGGGCATTTGTTAGCCTCAAAATCCTCAAGACCGGCATTGCGCAAATATGCTTTGAATTCTTCTTTAATTCCCGCACGGTCCATAAAATTTTCCGACGGCCATTCGCAAGGCCGTACTGGAGCGTCTCTTGGTGGATCCTCGTCAGCATCGCGCATAGCAATCCTGGGTCCTTGCTTCTTAGAGGAACCACCTTGGAACATCTTCCTAAACATATTGTTTTTCTCTGAAAAATTCTGAAATTTTTAGTAACTTCAAAATAAAAGTGAACCAACTTCAATAAAATTGATAGCAACTACTCCTACAAGTGCCTAGAGCCTATATCAAGCATTAGAACTACTTGGAACCATATAAATTTGACATGCAAGCTCAAGAACATGGTCACCTATGCAGCACAAATTTGCAAAGAATAAAGCACTAGAACAAAAACTAATTGGACCAATGGAGGAGTCACATACCAAGGAACAATCTCCCCAAGCAGTTTTGCGAGAGGTGCTTTGAGCAAGGAGATCGAAAATCACAGCAAAAGTGGCTGGAACTCGTGCTTGAGTTGGTTTTTCGGGTTTGTGTGAGATAGAGGAAGAAGATGGGTGCTGGGATAAGTGGAGGAGGGCCACCGTGGGCCCACGAGGCAGGGGGCGCGCCCTATAGGGGGGGGCGCCCACCACCCTCGTGGCCAGGTGGCAGCTCCTCCCGCGGTAATTTTTGCACAGTAAATCCTCAAATATTCCCGAAAAAATCATATTAAATTGGCATGGCATTCTGAGGACTTTTATTTTCGGGATATTTTTATATTGCACGGATAAGTCAGGAAACAGACAGAAAATACTATTTTTACTTTATTTAATATAAATAACAGAAAGTATAAAGAGGGTACAGAAGTTTGTGCTTCTAGTTTCATCCATCTCATGCTCATCAAAAAGAATCCACTAACAAGGTTGATCAAGTCTTGTTAACAAACTCATTCCGATAATCATGAAACCGGAGAAATTTCGAATAACACTAAGTTACCTCAACGGGGATATGCACATCCCCAATAATAAGAATATCATATTTCTTCTTGACAGTAGGAAGAGGAAATTCAAAACCTCCAAATATAATCGATGGAATTTTTCCAATAGAGTTGATACTATGAACTTGAGGTTGTTTCCTCGGAAAGTGTACCGTATGCTCATTACCATTAACATGAAAAGTGACATTGCCTTTGTTGCAATCAATAACAGCCCCTGCAGTATTAAGAAAAGGTCTTCCAAGAATAATAGACATACTATCATCCTCGGGAATATCAAGAATAACAAAGTCCGTTAAAATAGTAACGTTTGCAACCACAACAGGCACATCCTCACAAATACCGACAGGTATAGCAGTTGATTTATCAGCCATTTGCAAAGATATTTCAGTAGGTGTCAACTTATTCAAGTCAAGTCTACGATATAAAGAGAGAGGCATAACACTAACACCGGCTCCAAGATCACATAAAGCAGTTTTAATATAATTTCTTTTAATGGAGCAAGGTATAGTAGGTACTCCGGGTCTCCAAGTTTCTTTGGTATTCCACCCTTAAAAGTATAATTAGCAAGCATGGTGGAAATTTCAGCTTCCGGTATCTTTCTTTTATTAGTAATGATATCCTTCATATATTTAGCATAAGGATTTGTTTTGAGCACATCAGTTAATCGCATACGCAAAAAGATAGGCCTAATCATTTCAGCAAAGCGCTCAAAATCCTCATCATCCTTTT
Organism: Triticum aestivum; assembly: GCF_018294505.1. Taxonomy (NCBI): domain Eukaryota; kingdom Viridiplantae; phylum Streptophyta; class Magnoliopsida; order Poales; family Poaceae; genus Triticum; species Triticum aestivum. The sequence continues at coordinate 125,403,059 of NC_057809.1, read as the reverse complement.
TCTTGGATGGTTTCGGAGGAAAAGGCATGGGTTTCTGAACCCAAGGTTCTCTTTCTTTACCATGTTTCCTAGCAACAAAGTCTCTTTTATCATAACGTTGATTCTTTGATTGTGGGTTATCAAGATCAACAGCAGGTTCAATTTCTACATCATTATCATTACTAGGTTGAGCATCATCATGAACATCATCATTAATATTTTTACTAGGTTCATGTTCATTACCAGATTGTGTTTCAGCATCAGACATAGATATATCATTTGGATTATCAGGTGGTTCAGCAATAGGTTCACTAGAAGTTTGCACAGTTCTATCATTTTTCTTTTCTTCTTTTTAGAAGAACTAGGAACATCAATATTATTTCTTGAGAATCTTGCTCGATTCTCTTAGGGTGGCCTTCAGGATACAAAGGTTCCTGAGTCATTCTACCAGTTCTAGTAGCCACTCTAACAGCATAATCATTTTTCTTACTATTCATTTCATCAAGCACTTCTTTTTGAGCCTTAAGTACTTGTTCTACTTGAGTGGTAACCATAGAAGCATGTTTGCTAACAAGTTTAAGTTCACCTTTAATATCAGCCATATAATCACCCAAGCGTCTAATCATATAAGCATTTTCTTTTAATTGTCTACCAAAATAAGCATTGAAGTCGTCTTGCTTAAAAATAAAGTTATCAAACTCATCCAATCACTGACTAGCAATTTTAGTAGGAGGGACTTCAGCTTTATCATATCTATAGAGAGAATTTACCTTTACTACCTGTGTCGGGATATCGGGATCAGGAGGTTCTTCAGTAAATAAATAATTGAGATCATATGTTTCTTCAACAGGCGGTGAATTAAGACCATGTATTTCTTCAATAGGAGGTAAATTCTTAACGTCTTCAGCTTTAATACCTTTTTCTTTCATAGATTTCTTTGCCTCTTGCATATCTTCGGGACTGAGAAATAGAATACCTCTCTTCTTCGGAGTTGGTTTAGGAATAGGCTCAGTAATTGGAGCAGGAGATGGCTCAGGAGCTGGCTCAGGAGGTGCCCAATTATTTTCATTTGTCAACATATTATTCAATAGAATTTCAGCTTCATCCGGTGTTCTTTCCCTGAAAAGAGAACCAGCACAACTATCCAGGTAATCTCTGGAAGCATCGGTTAGTCCATTATAAAAGATATCAAGTATTTCAGGTTTCTTAAGAGGATGATCAGGCAAAGCATTAAGTAACTTGAGAAGCCTCCCCCAAGCTTGTGGGAGACTCTCTTCTTTAATTTGCACAAAGTTGTATATTTCCCTCAAAGCAGCTTGTTTCTTATGAGCAGGGAAATATTTAGCAGAGAAGTAATAAATCATATCCTGGGGACTACGCACACAACCAGGATCAAGAGAATTAAACCATATCTTAGCATCACCCTTTAATGAGAACGGAAATATTTTGAGTAAATAGAGGTAACGTGATCTCTCATTATTAGTGAACAGGGCAGCTATATCATTTAACTTAGTAAGATGTGCCACAACAGTTTCAGATTCATAGCCATAAAACGGATCAGATTCAACCAAAGTAATTATATCAGGATCAACAGAGAATTCATAATCTTTATCAGGAACACATATAGGTGAAGTAGCAAAAGCAGGGTCGGGTTTCATTTTATCTCTAAGTGATTCTTTGTTCCATTTAATTAATAACCTCTTAAGCTCATATCTATCTCTGCAAGCTAAAATAGCTAAAGAAGATCTTATCAAAAAGATAACCTTCAGGAATAACAGGCATATTTTCATCATCACTATCATCATCGTATTCAGATTCAATAATTTCTCTTTCTCTAGCCCTAGCAATTTGTTCATCAAGAAATTCACTAAGGGGCACAGTAGTATCAGGCATAGAAGCAGTTTCATCATAAGTATCATGCATAGCAGAAGTGGCATCATCAATAACATGCGACATATCAGAACGAATAGCAGAAGCAGGTGTAGGTGTCGCAAACTTACTCATAACAGAAGGTGAATCAAGTGCAGAGCTAGATGGCAGTTCCTTACCTCCCCTCGTAGTTGAGGGATAGATCTTGGTTTTTGGATCTCTCAAGTTCTTCATAGTGTCCAGCAGATATAAATCCCAAGTGACTCAAAGAATAGAGCTATGCTCCCCGGCAACGGCGCCAGAAAAAGGTCTTGATAACCCACAAGTATAGGGGATCGCAACAGCTTTCGAGGGTAGAGTATTCAACCCAAATTTATTGATTCGACACAAGGGGAGCCAAAGAATATTCTCAAGTATTAGCAGCTGAGTTGTCAATTCAACCACACCTGGAAACTTAGTATCTGCAGCAAAGTGTTTAGTAGCAAAGTAATATGATAGTGGTGGTAGCGGCAACAAAAGTAAAGACAGCAAAAGTAATGTTTTTGGTATTTTGTAGTGATTGTAACAGTAGCAGCGGAAAAGTAAATAAGCGTAAACCAGTATATGGAAAACTCGTAGGCACCGGATCAGTGATGGATAATTATGCCGGATGCGGTTCATCATGTAACAGTCATAACATAGGGTGACACAGAACTAGCTCCAATTCGTCAATGTAATGTAGGCATGTATTCCGTATATAGTCATACGTGCTTATGGAAAAGAACTTGCATGACATCTTTTGTCCTACCCTCCCGTGGCAGCGGGGTCCTATTGGAAACTAAGGGATATTAAGGCCTCCTTTTAATAGAGAACCGGAACAAAGCATTAGCACATAGTGAATACATGAACTCCTCAAACTATGGTCATCACCGGGAGTGGTCCCGATTATTGTCACTTCGGGGTTGCCGGATCATAACACATAGTAGGTGACTATAGACTTGCAAGATAGGATCAAGAACTCACATATATTCATGAAAACATAATAGGTTCAGATCTGAAATCATGGCACTCGGGCCCTAGTGACAAGCATTAAGCATAGCAAAGTCATAGCAACATCAATCTCAGAACATAATGGATACTAGGGATCAAACCCTAACAAAACTAACTCGATTACATGATAAATCTCATCCAACCCATCACCGTCCAGCAAGCCTACGATGGAATTACTCACGCACGGCGGTGAGCATCATGAAATTGGTGATGGAGGATGGTTGATGATGACGACGGCGACGAATCCCCCTCTCCGGAGCCCCGAACAGACTCCAGATCAGCCCTCCCGAGAGGTTTTAGGGCTTGGCGGCGGCTCCGTATCGTAAAACGCGATGATTTCTTCTCTCTGATTTTTTCTCTCCGAAAGCAAATATATAGAGTTGGAGTTGGCGTCGGAGGGTTCCAGGGGGCCCACGAGGTAGGGGGCGCGCCCTAGGGGGGGCGCCCCCCACCCTCGTGGAAAGGGTGTGGGCCCCCTGGTCTTCATATTTGGCGAGGATTTTTTATTGTTTTTTCTAAGACCTCCCGTGGAGCTTCAGGTCATTCCGAGAATATTTGCTTTCTGCACATGAAACAACACCAAGGTAATTCTGCTGAAAACAGTGTCAGTCCAGGTTAGTTCCATTCAAATCATACAAGTTAGAGTCCAAAACAAGGGCAAAAGTGTTTGGAAAAGTAGATACGACGGAGACGTATCACCCATCCAGGTATAGTTCATACGGAATGAAAAACATGAGCAAGGGGATTACAAGTTTGAGATTCAACAAGTGCCCGCAGGCTTACAAACTAAAAATAGATAAGATGCCCGTAATCCCTTTCTTGTCCCTCTCCTTAGAAGATGGAACGAGACGGCGGGAGGGCAAAAAGAACGCCTAGGCGAGGTACGAGCAGCAGAAGACACCAAGAGAACATCCCGGTTCTGGGAGAGGAGCCGAAAGATGAGGCAGCGGTGCCCGCGTACTCCGACTTGACAGCCGCCACCCGTCTTCTTCGTCTTCTCCGACCCTCCTACGCCAGCTGCCCAAGGAGGCGACGGGGAACACGCTGATGGAGAGCTTGATGAGGAAGTCCCTCGGCAGGGCGCACGACGGAGGAAGGAGTGACGAGGTCAGTCAGAGACGAGGTTGATGTGCCCCCGCTCGACGCTCTCGTCGTCGCTGTCGCTGTCCTCCTCATCACTCCCGCTTGAAGAGGAATCTTCATCGTCGGAGGAGCTCTCCATGCAGCACTTCAGGCGAGTCCCAGAATTTACAAAGACCTTGACAGAGAGCAAGCACTTCTCCATTAATTTGAAATAGAGAATGAGCCCCGCCATCAGGCTATGGATGCTAGCAAAGGGCTTCCACCCGCGGAGAAGATACATGACTTGAGGGGCGAGGAAGTCGACGTCGACCCGCGTGCCACCGTTCCCACAGCCCCTCATGTGCAACCTCAGGGTCTGGGGTGGGTGGAGCTCCATCTACCGAGCGAATGGAGCAGGAAGACAAAGGCGCTGACGCGGTGGCCGATGCAGCCTAGTGAAATCGCGGGGCTGGTCCCCGACGTGGCCCTCCGTTGGGAGAGGCATTGCTGGCGGAGGCAGAACCGGTGCGCCGCCCCGTCCGCCCCTCCCCTGGGCGCCATGCTGACCTCGGCCTCATCCCCTCCCCCTCCCTCTTGTGGCCGGCTCCGCCGCTGCGGGGTCTTGGGGAGGAGGGACATGCTGTCGAGCGGAGACCCTCGCCGCCACCGTCGAAGGGCCGGCACCTCCTCTCGTCATGGCAGATGGAAGAAAAGAGCCAAGGTGGAAGGAGATAGATGATGAAAGAGTATGAGATGCCATACCCCTTCCCCCCTTATAAATGAGTGGGGTCGGGGCTCGGCCGCCCGACTCAACCAATCCAGCCATCTGGGGGCGCAGGGAATCGAGACCAACCCGCTCCTCCAATCAGCGACGGCCCAGTTTCCCACCTCCACCGCCTGCCACCTCGAAGGCACGGGGGACACGTGGCAAGCAAGCAGAATCGAGGGGACGGGTGAAGCAACCGTTCCCCACCCCATGATCGTGGAGCGCGGACGCCCTGAAGACTGTGACCCGAGTCCACTTTGTAAATGAGCTGCGCCTTTGCGTTTTCCTCTTTTTACGGGGAAGGCGCAGGCCGCCTCTTTACCACGATGTGACGCATGCATGCGGAAACCGCCCCACGCACGACCCCCACGTCACGCATGACCCTCCACGTTGCGCGTTCAACGCGGGTCATGGGGAAGCGCAACGGACGGGAAATTACTGCGGTAAAAATCCACCCCACCTGTCCGCGCACCGTTTTGGGCCTAGCCCAAAAACGTGTCGCGCTTATGTGTGGCCCAGGCCCGGGGGCTCTTGTCGGTGTACAAAAGTAGGGGCTCTCCTTTTGCACCCCTTAACTTGTGCACGGGCAGTCAGAGCCGCGCCCACAACCACACTAAGCAGGGCAGGGGAGGGATGCCAGAGCAACGCCAAGACCAGAGATGCAAAGAGAGCAAGAGGGCGAGGTGGACTCCCCCGGTAAGACTCTTGCCGGGGTGGCTTCCGCAGCCTCGGCAAGATCCTTGCCGAGGCAACTTGCCTGACGCTAGCATAGCACACCACCCTCGAGCCTAAGGGGTTCCTACGCCATATTGGAACCAAGGCTCAGGAGGCGCCTCCATGGTGGCATGCAGATCTTTGTAGAGATCATAGACACGCAAGATCAGATGGAAACTAGAAGATGACGATCCTTGGAGAGATCCTTCCATGGAAATCCACAAGACCCCCGGCAAGGTCCTTGCCGGGGATGACTGCGGTGCCGCAGCGAGACCCTTTCCAGGCCCTCGGCAAGACCCTTGCCGAGGATGCTCGCTGGGCAGCAGCCAGGCCCGCGTTTGCCAAAACCTCCATCGCCGCTCCCATACAGCTGCCAGCTCGACCAGCTGAGCAAACACCTGCGTGGCAATGCATGACCTCTACACTGACTCAGCAAGCACCTGCGTGGTGGCATGCAGATCTTCATGAAAGCTCCACCACCGCGCCAGCCTAGTAGTCAGCCAATGTGGCACAATGACGCCTCGTCAGCTTGGACGCGCGTCGGAGCCAGGCGAGGCGATGACAACTGAGATGAGCTTCTTTGCCGTCCCCAATAGAGCGAGAGGGGCACGTCGGCAGCGCATTAAATGCATTTGTCCGGCAATGCTAGGGGATAGACTCAGCCCCTGTACACCTTTCCACCTCTTGTGTGCCACTGTGGTGACCCCTTTTGTCTATAAAAGGAGGCCCGAGGCATCCAGGAGAGGGATTCAGATCTTTTTGACTAGAGAGCCACTACAGCTAGTTCAAGAACACAAGAACACCTCAATACACATAAAAGCAGGACTAGGGTTTTACGCGTCCCCGCGTCCCAAACCTGGGTAAACAATTTGTGCGCTGACTGCGAGACCCGCTCTTCGCACAACCCCGCGCCCGCCAACCGCAGATTTGAATTCGAACTTCTTTTGATCGTAGTTTGAGTTTCGTAGCTCCGACTTGATTGATTCTTTTTGCCAATCGAAGATCTTCAGTTGAACTTTCAGTTTGGACTTTCTCATCTTTGTTTTACCCTTGCATCTATGCTTGAGTGCTTATGTATGCTATTGTTTGTTTGCGATAGAATTTCCGGAGTGCGAAGCGTGCTACTACGAGTCTCTAGGGTTTGCAGATCATCAGCAAGGCAAGTAACACTTTGATCATACCTCTTATTACCCAGTTTTATGCATTAATCTCAATCCTCAAACACTGCATGGTTAGGACTTGAATACTTGTGGGTACCGGGAAGTAGTGATGAGGTAGTACCTATTGCCTTTATTTTCAAACCCTGGGAGTTACTTCTATGTTATTCTTATATTGCTATGCTCTGCTCGTATACGTGGTTTGGTTTGAGTGATCCATGACAGATGTGAGAGTTTTAATTAATGGTTAAACTTAAGGTGGCTACTTTAATACACATCTGGGTGGATTGGTTGAGGCACCCTGGAGCACCCAGTGGTTGTCTGGGCACCTGGAGCAATCGAGTGTTGTCCTGGGATACCCCGAAGTACCCATGTGATCATCCTATGGTTTTCCACCCAGGCTCAAAGGGATCATAAGATTATTCATGCTGGAAACTTCCGTGTGCAGCCACACGCCATTATGGGCTCTGACATAGTTGAGCAAGTTGTGTGACCTCTTTCAGTGGTAGGCTAGCAGATGTAGGGGATGTAGCTAGTGCTGTCTACCCAGAGTAAAGAGTTAAAGCTTCTGAAAGACTGTGTCTCGGTCATCCGTTTCTCAAACACCTTGTAGTGCGAGAAATCCAACGGAGGAAATCAAGTCTTGTCGGGAAAAGTGCGCAAACCTCTGCAGAGTGTACAAACTAGCCGTGTCCTCGGTTATGGACATCTTGAGTATCTGGTACTTGAATTATTGATTTGATCTCATCACTTTATTAATTAATTGTTGGGTTGATGATTATTAATTTGGGATTGAGTTGGAGGAACCTTCTCAATGTTTCCAACAAACTTTGCATTAAATAAAATTTATTCCTTTGTTGTAGGGAAAAATTAGTTTTCTGCAAAAATAACCATAGAGCCTCCACCAGCCAAATATGCATATAGTTATAGTTGTTACATGTTCATTGCTCTACAGTGTTATTTTGCCAGCATATTTCATGTGCTGACACATTTCGGGCTGGAACGTATTATGTTGCAGACTTTTCAGACGAAGAGTAAGATGCGCTAGGTCGTTGTCTTGCACTCAGCTATGCCGTTGGAGTTGATGGACTCGCTTTATCTTCCAAGCCTTCCGCTGTTATCTTATTTAGATGGCCTTCAGCCATATTATTGTAATAAGTACTCTCTTATGAGATATTTGATGTAATAAGTGTGTGATTGAAACTCTGTTATAAATCCTTCAAGTATTGTGTGTGTCAGCATTACCGATCCAGGGATGACACTTATGCAAAGAGATTTGACCGTTTGAGGTCGGATCGCTACAAGATGGTGTCAGAGCACACACTGACTGTAGGACGCGACCACTAAGATGAGCCATAGGCCACTCTTCTCTGCTCATTTCTGGCTCTTCTCCACTTTCCACTCTATAGATGGTGGATTCAAGGAACAAGTTTGCTCAACCAGATGAAGACACTCCTTTTGGACGACACTTGAATGAGGCTAGTAGATACCTACACATCGGAATACCAAGCTTCACCGGGACCTACACCGTCACTCTACTAGAAGAAGAGCGCTGGACCATTCGAGTACATGTTCCAGGAAGAACATTCATACTAGTGACTGAGCCCATGGAGTTTTCCTTTGATGCACCAACCTGGAGTCTAGGAAAGAGCATGGCAGCTCACATCGCCATGGGACGCATCGGCGAAGTTTACCGCAAGGATCTTAAGGACACCATCTACTAGATATGCGGACGTCGAGTTGAGCAATGGGAGATGATTTGCACCAGGAAGGACTAGTCCATTGCAGCCTACATCCAGGAGTTGAACCAGCACATTCGTCGTTAGGAGAACCAGATGTGCGCCAGCATGATAGACCTGAAGAAGGTGATGACCAGGAACATGGAGCTAGAAGAGGAACTCAAGTCTACAAGCGATGGATATGAAGAGGAAATTGTAGTTCTACTGGAGAAGAATGAAGACCTGAAGAAGAAGCTAGGAGTATTCATGGGAGACCCCGCACCAGGAGGAGATGACGATCATCCCGAGGACTACAACATCATCGACGACACCGACTCCGACCCCAATAGTGATGATGACTATGAAGACGAAGCTGGAGCAGATATCATGGAATCTTCTTCCGATCAAAATTTCTAGTCAACCACCATATTATCAGTAGTATACCCCCATGTATATAGAATAGTCCGAGTATTTTTGTAATGATAGTTAGATCGTTTGTATGCCCTTGTTTGAATTGAGTGGTGTGATATGAATGTGTTTGTCTCATGTGCATATGGGTAGTGATTTTCCTCTTAGACCCCACTCTATTCTAATCTCTCCCCTCTAAACCTATCAGATGCCTCCGAGATGTGACCCCAGATTTGTCTTCCCACCAGAGCTCACTCAGTTGATCCAACAGTAGAATGCCTTGATGTAGCTACTAGTCCAGAACCAAGGCAACAACAACAACAACAATAACAACCCACCGCCGCCACCTCCATTTGACAACTTAGCCCGTTTTCTGAGGTTGCATCCCCCGGTGTTTTCTAGTAGCACTGAGCCAATTGTTGTTGATGACTGGTTCCGCAGGATTGGAAGGTAGTTAACCACCGCAGGTTGCACAGATGCTGAGAAGGTGCGCTTTGCCGCACATCAATTGGATGGACCAGCAGCCTCATGGTGGGAGAATTACACCTCCACTTTTCCCATATCCAATGTCACTTGGGATCAGTTGCAGCAAGCTTTCCGTACTGCACATGTCTCAACTGGAGCTATGAGCATGACGAAGCGTGAGTTTCGCAACTTATGCCAGGGAAATCATACTGTGGGGTAGTACATGGATGAGTTTAGTAAGTTAGCTCGCTATGCCCCAGATGATGTGGCCACAGATGCCGCGAAGTAGGAGAAGTTTATGGAAGGGCTGAGTGATGAGCTGAGCATGCAGTTGATGGTGGCAACATTCAATAACTACCGGGATTTGGTAGATAGGGCCCTAATGATTGAAGGCAAGCAGCAACAGATAGAGAGCCGCAAAAGGAAGTATGGACAAGGGAAGTATAATTCTGGAGCTCAGCAGAAGCCTCGTTTTACCCCGAACTCGGGAGGACACACTCATAATCATGGAGGCCATACCCACAATGGAGGGAGTTCGCACAATCACAGTGGCCCCAAGAATGGGAATGGGAATGGAGGAAGCAATAGATAGAACCGTTCCAACCCAGCAACACCCGCCAGGAAGGATTTAAGTCACATTACTTGTTTCAAGTGCGGGAAGACTGGACACTACGCCATTGAATGTCCTAAAGCAAAGAATGGAAATGGAAACTCTGGGAAGAAGCCCAATCCCTTCACCAGAGGTCGGGTGAACCACATCAATGTGGAGGAGGCTGAAGATCAGCCTGACCCAGTGATCGGTAAGTTTTTGATTAAGTCATTTACCACACTCGTTCTTTTTTATACTGGTGCATCGCATTCATACATATCAAGGGGATTTGTGGACAAGTTTAAATTGCCAACCATAGCCCTTAGGTCACCCATGTTAGTAATTTTGCTAGGAGCAGAGTATATGGCCAGCCGATGGTGTGATCGGTTACCTTTAACCATTGGTAGTCATGTTTTCCCCTCTGACCTAATAATTTTGGAGTCCCAAGGATTGGATATAATACTAGGCATGGATTGGTTATTGAAATATGGAGGAAACATCGACTGTGCTAGTAAGACAATTTTACTCACCACCCCGGAAGGAAAAAGGATCAAGTATGTGTCTAGGCATGCGCCAAGGAGGACCCAAGTAAATTCTCTCTCGGGAGTTGTTCAAGAAGAAGTGCCTGTTGTGAAGGATTACACGGATTTATATCGAGAGGAACTACCAGGCATGCCACCAGATCGAGACATAGAGTTTTTGATAGAACTGTTGCCAGGCACCGAACCAATATCGAAGAGACTGTAACGGATGCCCGCAAATGATCTAGAGGAAATTAAGAAGCAGATTAAAGAGTTATTGGAGAAAGGCTACATTCGATGAAGTTCATCACCGTGGGAAGCCCCAGTGCTCTTGGTAGAGAAGAAGGATGGATATTTGAGAATGGTTGTTGATTATCGTGCATTGAATGAAGTGTCGATCAAGAACAAGTACCCACTACCGATGATCAATGATTTGTTTGACCAGCTGCAAGGAGCTAAAGTATTCTCCAAGATCGATATGTGATCAGGATACCACCAGTTGAAGATTCAGGAACATGATATACCTAAGACAACTTTTACCACAAGGTACGGGCTATATGAGTACACGGTCATGTCATTTGGATTGACAAATACCCCTGCCTATTTCACAAGCATGATGAATAAAGTGTTCATGGAGTTCCTGGATAAATTTGTTGTGGTGTTCATTGATGATATTTTGGTATACTCAAAGAATGAAGAGGAGCACAAGGATCATTTGTGTTTAGTTCTCGAGAAGCTCAGGGAACATCAGCTATATGCAAAGTTCAGCAAATGTGAATTTTGGTTGAAGGAAGTTGGATTTCTTGGACATGTTATATCAGGAGAAGGTATAGCAGTAGACCCCACCAAGGTTCAATCTGTAACTGAGTGGTGGCACCCACCTCAGTTGGGGAGATCCAAAGTTTTCTAGGACTCACGGGATATTATCGGAGGTCCATTGAGAATTTTCCCAAGATTGCAAAGCCTATGACGGAGTTGTTGAAGAAGGACACTAAGTTTAAATGGATGGATGAATGTGAGGCTAGTTTTCAGGACTCGAAGAAACGTTTGGTTACATCCCCAGTGCTGATTCTTCCGGATATACGCAAGTATTTCCAAGTGTATTGCGACGCTTCTCACTTAGGACTTGTAGGAGTACTTATGCAGGACGAAAGAGTTGTTTCATATGCCTCACGATAGCTTCGATCGCTTGAATTGAACTATGCCACCCATGATTTGGAGTTAGCAGCCATAGTGCATGCGCTCAAGACCTGGAGACATTTTCTGATTGGAAATAGATGTGATGTGTACATGGATCACAAGAGTTTGAAGTACATTTTCACGCAGAAGGAGCTGAATCTCCGACAGAGGAGATGGTTGGAGCTCATAAAGGATTATGATATGAAGTTGCATTATCATCCAGGGAAGGCCAATGTCGTAGAAGACGCTTTGAGCCACAAGAGCTATGCCAATACCCTTGTAAGCAGAGGATTGCCAAGGAGTTAGTTGATAATCTCAAGTAGCTTCGTTTGGAGATAGTTCCAAGAGGTTTTGTGGCAACAATGGAGGTTCAGTCTACATTATTGGGAAAGATTCGGGAAGCTCAGAAGGATGATAAGAAAATCGCTAAGATAAAGGAGAAAATCAGCAAGGGAAAAGCCAAGTGTTTTCGTGAGGATGAGCATCAGATCTTATAGTTTGAGGATCATATATATGTGCCCAATAATGCTGAGATCAGGAAGTTAATACTTCAGGAAGCTCATGATTCGCATTACTCGATTCACCCCGGAAACACCAAGATGTATTCGGATTTGAAGGAGCGTTTCTAGTGGACAGGTGTGAAGAAGGATATTACCGAGTACGTAGCAGCGTGTGATGTATGTCAGAGAGTGAAGGCAGAACATCAAAAGCCAGCAGGATTACTGCAGCATATGCCGATACCCGAATGGAAGTGGGACAAGCTTGGCATGGATTTCATCACCGGATTACCCAGGACCCGATCGGGATATGATTCAATGTGGGTAGTAGTTGATCGCTTGACCAAGGTAGCTCACTTTATCTCGGTGAAGACCACTTATACAAGCTCAAAGTTGGCCAAGATATATATTACCAGGATCGTATGTCTGCATGGAGTTTCGAGGACCATCGTATCAGATAGAGGGACACAATTTACCTCGAAGTTTTGGAATCAGCTGCACCAGACTTTGGGTACCAGGCTAGAGTTCGGTACAACCTTTCATCCGCAGACAGATGGACAAACAGAGCGAGTCAATCAGATTCTGGAGGACATGCTAAGAGCCTGTGCATTAGATTATGGATCTAGTTAGGATGACAATTTGCCTTACGCAGAGTTCTCATACAACAATAGTTATCAGGCTAGTTTGAAGATGGCACCTTTCAAAGCCTTGTATGGAAGAAGGTGTAGGACACCGTTAATGTGGGATGGAGTTGGGGATCGCCAGTTGTTTGGACCGGATCTGATCAAGGAGTCCGAAGAAAAGGTTAAGTTGATTCGCGACAGACTAAAGGTAGCCCAGTCCAGGCAGAAGAGTTATGCAGACTCCAAACGCAAGGAGGTAGTCTATGAGATCGGAGATAGAGCATATCTTCGTGTGTCAAGTTAGCCTCGAGATTTGTAGGACCATACCGAGTTTTGGAATGAATGGGAGAGGTTGCCTACAAGTTCGAATTACCCGAAAGACTGTCAGGAGTTCATGATGTGTTTCACGTTTCCTAGTTGAAGAAGTGCCATGCAGAGATGGCCGATATTCCCCTCAGAGATATAGTGCCCCTGGAAGCAATTCAGTTGGATAGTGATCTGACCTACGAGGAGAAACCAGTCAAGATCCTCGAGCTTGCCAGCCGAGCTACATGTAGCAAGGTTATCAAGTTTTGCAAAATTCAGTGGAGCCACCATACCGAGGATGAAGCCACCTAGGAACGAGAAGAAGACCTACGGAAATACCACCCACACCTATTTTCTAGCCAACCCGATCTCGAGGGCGAGATTCATCTTAAGGGGGCTAGGTTTGTAACATCCCAATTTTCAAATTTGGATGTTATACATAGGTCATCATATGCATATCATTTTTTTCTTGCATTTTGTTTGTGATCCAAGAAATCCTAAGCAACTCAAGGACCCACAGAGAGAGTTAGGGATTTCATTATTTTCATATTTGAATTTTCTCAAATTTGAAAAGAGGATCATTTTTATTTTAATAATTTTTCTCTCCAAAATATTTCCAATATTAAAAATAAAAGAGAGGAGATAAAATGACTTCTCCAAAATCAAAGGGGAATATTGGAGGAAAAATATTAAAATTAAATAAATATTTTATTTGGAATATTTTATTGCTATTTTATTTGAATTAGAAAAAAATATGCATTTTGAGGCCAGAAAAATGTTCACCTTGTTCTAAATATTTTATTTAGACGGTGAAAATTGTTTTTGTCATTTTTAGATTTTTTTTATATTTTATTAGGATTTTTTTCATCGGCGGAATTTATTTTAAAGTAAATCTCTTCGGGCCGACCGAACTGGGCCGCGCCCAGCCCAGCAGGCCGCCGTCTTTTCCCCCGCGCGGGAGCCGCCTCACTGCCGCCAGCCGTGTCCGGCTCGGGCACGCCTCCCGAGGGTGGTGCCCCCTCGCCCAAGCCACTGCCTCGCCCCCCTTTATAAGGAGCCATCGACCCCCTTTCCTCCCAAGCCGCCAGCCGCCGCCACCCAAGCAGCAGCAGCAGCCCCGCGATCGCCGCCGCCTGCCGCGCCCGCCGCCCCTGCTCCGCCACAGCGCCGCCACACGCCGACCTGCCTCGCCAGAGCCCCGACCCACCAGTTTTTCTTGTGAACCGGTAAAAACCACCCCGGTTTTTTCTATTTTGTTTTTAGATCGGTTTTATTTTAGGGTTAGGGTCTTCCCGGTTTTCTTTGGTTTCACTATTTTGCGAACGTTCGCCCGAACGGATATGTCGCGAACGCGTTCGTTCGTTCGTCTCTGATAGCGAACGTTCGTTCGTTAGTCTTTTATTTTATTTTTGCCTAGGGACCTATCCGCTATTATTTTTATTGCGGATTAGCCCCTGATCTTCAAACCCTCGTTAGTTTTTAACCGTTCGTCCAAATCCGGTGAAACCAACGCCAAAATCTTCGTCTTGAACCCCTCTTTCCAGTTAATCAACTTGAACATGATTTTGAAAATTTAAAATTTGGCTTCAAGCAGATTTGAATTCGAACTTCTTTTGATCGTAGTTTGAAGTTCGTAGCTCCGATTTTATTGATTCTTTTTGCCAATCGAAGATCTTCAGTTGAACTTTCAGTTTGGACATTCTCATCTTTGTTTTACCCTTGCATCTATGCTTGAGTTCTTATGTATTCTATTGTTTGTTTGCGATAGAATTTCCGGAGTGCGAAGCATGCTACTACGAGTCTCTAGGGTTTGCAGATCGTCAGCAAGGCAAGTAACACTTTGATCATACCTCTTATTACCCAGTTTTATGCATTAATCTCAATCCTCAAGCACTGCATGGTTAGGACTTGAATACTTGTGGGTACCGGGAAGTAGTGATGAGGTAGTACCTATTGCCTTTATTTTCAAACCCTGGGAGTTACTTCTACATTATGCTTATATTGCTATGCTATGCTCGTATACGTGGTTTGGTTTGAGTGATCCATGATAGATGTGAGAGTTTTAATTAATGGTTAAACTTAAGGTGGCTACTTTAATACACATCTAGGTGGATTGGTGGAGGCACCCTGGAGCACCCAGTGGTTGTTTGGGCACCTGGAGCAATCCAGTGTTGTCCTGGGATATCCCGGAGTACCCGTGTGATCATCCTACAGTTTCCCACCCAGGCTCAAAGGGATCATAAGATTATTCATGCTGGAAACTTCTGTGTGCAGCCACAAGCCATTATGGGCTCTGGCATAGTTGACTAAGTTGTGTGACCTCTTTTAGTGGTAGGCTAGCAGATGTAGGGGATGTAGGTGGTACTGTCTACCCAGAGTAAAGATTTAATGCTTCTGAAAGACCTCGTATCAGTCTTCCGTTTCTCAAACACCTTGTAGTGCGAGAAATCCAACGGAGGAGATCGAGTCTTGTGGGGAAAAGTGCGCAAACCTCTGCATAGTGTACAAACTAATCATGGTTAGCCGTGTCCCCGGTTATGGACATGTTGAGTGTCTGGTACTTGAATTATTGATTTGATCTCATCACTTTATTAATTAATTTGTTGTGTTGATGATTATTAATTTGGGATTGAGTTGGAGGAACCTTCTCAATGTTTCCAACAAACTTTGTAGTAAATAAAATTTATTCCTTTGTTGTAGGAAAAAATAGCTTTCTGCAAAAATAATCATAGAGCCTCCACCAGCCAAATATGCATATAGTTATAGCTGTTACATGTTCATTGCTCTAGAGTGTTATTTTGCCAGCATATTCCATGTGCTGACCAGTTTCGGGCTGCAACCTATTATGTTGTAGACTTTTCAGACGAAGAGTAAGGTGCACTAGGTCGTTGTCTTGCACTCAGCTATGCCGTTGGAGTTGGTGGACTCGCTTTATCTTCCAAGCCTTCCGTTGTTATCTTATTTAGATGGCCTTCAGCCATATTATTGTAATAAGTACTCTCTTATGAGATATTCGATGTAATAAGTGTGTGATTGAAATTCTGTTATAAATCCTTCAAGTATTGTGTGTGTCAGCATTATCAATCCAGGGATGACACTTATGCACAGAGATTTGACCGTTTGAGGTCGGATCACTACACGAAGGTAATGACGACGAGGAGGAGGAGGAGGAAGAAGAAGATCCTCCCGCAGGGGCAAAAAGACGGCAGCCTCTAATGACCTGGAAGCCAAAGCGTACAAGAGGGATAAAACTACCCTCCCCGATGACTCGGAGTCGGACGCTGAGGTCCTCCCGATACATCATCGCCGGACCAGGCCCAAAGCCGATTCGTAAGCAGCTCTGGATGCCTCACATATTGTCCAATTCTTTATGAATTGTGATGATAACTCTAGGTTCTATGTTTTCTAGTCTGGCACGCAGTCGCCCCCAACTATCTTCATCCTCGGGGGGTCTGCCACCGGAGATGATGGAGAGCAGGTCGCCTTCATTAGCCTCCCGGCCGCCTAAGGCAGATGGTGCCGAGGTGTCGTCTCATAGGCCCTCCCAAGACTTGAAGAGACGTGGGGTGGGGGGTGGATCTCACGGCGCCAGAGGGTAATACCTCGGCTGCTGGAGGGCCGGGAAGGAAGGTCCTTATGGAGTCCGACGCCGAGGGCCCCGGTCAATCCAACCTCCAGTCGCAGACTACTCCAGAGACCAGTACGACCCCAGAGTCTAGTGAATGACACCCTGCGGGAGGAAAGGGAGTGGCGACCTCTGCTAATCCGGAGGTGCCGAATACCACCACAAACACTCTTCAAAGTGCATCCGTCCTAGACGAGCACCGCATCCTGATGGGTGCGGTGTCTGAGAAGATTCAGTCCACCCAGAGCGGACTGAACGAAGCCTTCTCCAGCCTGTTAGCAGGCTTCGAGGTACGCAATGTAATGTTTTTGATCTTTCTATGAGAAATATGCCCGTATATAGATAGTAGCCCCTGAGACTCTGTTCGGTTTTCAGAAAGAAAAGTAAGCAGAGGATCAATAATTAGTTGTCAGGTGGTAACATGCTATCTTATTTGAATTTCAAAACAGGCCTCTCTATTAGCGGCAACATCCAAGTCAGCGGAGATTTCCGAACTCAAACGGAAACTAGAGCGAGCCGAAGAGGTTCTAGTCCTTGTTAACACGCGGCTCGACCAAGCGCAAGGTATAAGATACATCTTGCTGTATGCCTGTTTATTTCTGTGCTTTTGTGGAAGTTGAAGAGCTTTACTGTGCATGGTCGTACAGATGGTGCCGCTACGGTGGAGAACCTCAGAAGAGAGCTTGCTCAGGCCAAGGAGTAAGCAAGGCAGCCGCCGATAAGGCGGCTTCGGACTTGATGGCCGAACAGGCCGTTTGGCGCTGTTTTGAGGAACAGGTGACCAAGATGGATCAGAAACTCAAGGACACCGCCGCCAAGTCCGAGTCCCTGGAAACAGAAAATAAGGCGAAGGGGGTCGAACTTGCCAAGGCCCTTCAAGATGCTTCAGAGGCACGGTTTGAATCCCGCACCACGCGCGAGGAAATCCGTCAAGCCGGTCAGATAGCGGCTGGTAAGCCCTTTCCTTTACAGGCTAAATTTGGGGACCAGAAGTATGCCCTGCTTAATTGACTATGGAGTTCTCCAGACGCATATGCGGATCTGCCGACGAGTGCTGTGGCCGCTGCCAATTCTTCCGGGCCCAGGAGGGGTACGATGCGGAGGAGCTCTTCTGGTCGTAGTTTGTGGGGAAGGAGCGTTCCCTACTGGTAAACGACCAGATGGCGCAATGGGCGGAGCTGCATAAGATGTCCAGCGCGACCATGAAGGATGTCATAGTCCGGTTGTGGCCGGCTGAAGTCATTCTGGACAGCTACTTCGGCCTCGTGCGGCGTCTCGTCGATGCGCTGCCCTGGATTGACGCTGTCAAGAGGTGGTCATGTGTGGAAGGAGCGCGTATGGCTTTCGCCCATGTCAAGATGCACGGGGTGAAAATGAATGTCGAAAAGGTGGCAGTTGAGGGTCCTCCCGCAAGCAAGGCCCACCGCACACCGAAGTGCTATTTCGACGACGTGCTAAAAGGTGCTCGCCTTATAGAGGGACAATGCTCTAAGGACGTGGTGTTTGAATAAAAGGGTCTGAACTATCCTGGGATTTGTGTTATAAACTAAATGTTTTGTAATATATTCATTTCTTGATCAAAAGTTTTTATCCTCCTGTGCAGCCGTTTATTATATCTGGGAGTTCCCAGTCATCGGCTTCAGCCCCCATGTAGATGCTACTGGGGTGTTTGGAATTGCACATAACTGCACTTAACCCAACGTCTTGGTACTTGAAGGAGGTGTTAGTGCAACGAACTAGGCAATCAGACTATTCGGTTTTATTGCGCTCACTTAGCTATAGGAGTTTGACAATGGGTCTATTAGGTAGCCCCTACTATGTATGCGGCTACCCGGATGCGGATGCGTTACGTATGTGACTGGGAAACGGTCCTTCGTGTAATACGGAAAAATTGCTAAGGATTGTAGTGAATCGCCGAGTGGCTGACCAGCTCTCGCCACATCATGATGGTCAGTTTTCGGTTTTCTCTACTGAGGTGCATAACCGGATGAACCGGAAACACAATCACAGTAGTTCTCCCTTTACTATCCTAGCCCATTAGACGAAACATAAGGCAGCAAGCACAGGAGCCGGGCAACCCAACTATTGACCAAAGATATGATTCAGAGCCGATGCATATAATGCCGAGCTCGGGATGCCGAATTGTGTTGTAAAGCTATTCAGACTTTTGTTGGGCAACACATATGTTGCCTTGTAGAGCCCCTGGCGATTTTATGCCGAGGTGTGTATGTGAGACCATTTAACAGGCGGAATAAAAAGGATCCCGGATAAGAATGTTGGTTCACTGAAATCTGATTGATATGTCAAAATGTAATCTTACAGAAGGTACCATATTCACCAAGGCCATTTTACATGATAGGGTGTAACACCCTCGATGCGACTATATCTTCCACGTGTCGAGGCACGACTTAGAGGCATAATCGCATTGAAGGCATATGTCACAAGTTAGGCAATCTTCACAACATCCCATGTAATATAAATCATAAAGGGGAGATAACATAGTTGGCTTACACTCGCCACGTCAATCAAGTACATAAATAACATTACATCATCCAAACACTCATGGCCCGACTACGGCGCCAAAATAAAAGAGAACCCAACATGCTACACGGTCCCGATCACCCCCAACTGGGCACCACTACTGATCGTCAGGAAAGGAAACATAGTAACGTTGAGAGTCCTCGTCGAACTCCCACTTGAGCTCAAGTGCGTCTCCTGGAGCGGAATCATCAGGCCCTGCATCTGGTGTAATAGTAATCTGTGAGCCATAGGGACTCAGCAATCTCGCACCCTCGTGATCAAGACTATTTAACCTTATAAGTAAGGCAAGGTAAATATGTGGAGCTGCAGCAAGCGACTAGCAAATATGGTGGCTAACTTATTCGCAAAAGAGAGCGAGAAGAGGAGGCAAAGCGCGAGCGAGAAACTAGAGAGCAACCTGCGCAAACATTACTCCAACACCGTGTCCACTTCCCGGACTCCGCTGAGAAGAGGCCATCACGGTAACACACTCAGTTGATTCATTTTAATTAAGTTAAGGTTTAAGTTATCTACAACCGGACATTAACAAATTCGCCCATAATCGCGGGCACGGCTTTCGAAAGTTCAAATCCTTGCAGGGGAGTCCCAACTTAGCCCATGACAAGCTCTCATGGTCAACGAAGGAATAGACCTCCTCCCAAGACGTTCCGATCAGACTCGGTATCTCAGTTCTTCAAGACACTTCAACAGGTTAAAACAAGACCAGCAACACCGCCCGAATGTGCCGACAAATCCCGATAGGAGCTGCACACATCTCGTTCTCAGGGCACACTCAGATGAGCAAGACGTCGGGTAGGCCAGCCCAGAGTTGCCGCTGGTAGCCCCGGACATCGCTCGGTGGGACCAACACTCAGAGGAGCACTGGCCCGGGGGGGTTAAAATAAGATGACCCTCGGGCTCCGGAAAACCCAAGGGATAAAGAGGCTAGGTGGCGAATGGTAAAACCAAGGTTGGGCATTGCTGGAAAAGCTTTAATCAAGGCGAACTATCAAGGGGTTCCCATTATAACCCAACCACATAAGGAACGTAAAATTCGGGAACATAACACCGATATGACGGAAACTAGGGTGGCAAGAGTGGAAAAAAACACTAGGCGTGAGGCCGAGCCTTCCACCCTTTACCAAGTATATAGATGCATTAAGATAACAAGATAATATAATGATATCCCAACAAGTAAATAAATGTTCCAACAAGGAACAACCTCCAATCTTCACCTGCAACTAGCAACGCTATAAGAGGGGCTGAACAAAGCGGTAACATAGCCAATCAACGGTTTACTAGGACATGGTGGGTTAGTGGTTTGACATGGCAATTTGGGCGGCTTGAAATCAAGTGGTAGGCATCATAGCATTGGCATAGCAAAAGAGCGAGCAATCTAGCATAGCAAAGATAGTAGTGATTTCGAGGGTATGATCATCTTGCCTGCACAGTTGTCAGAGTTGACTGGATCCTCGAAAGCAAACTCAATGGGCTCCTCGTTAGCGAACTCGTCTCCCGGATGTACCCAAACAAGACAAACAAGCAACAAGGACACAATCAACCACGTGCAAGGGTCAAACAAGATGATGCAAAGATGATATGCTATGCGGGATGCGATGCGGGATGCATATGCAAGATGTGACAGGAAATGCAAGAACCCTGGCCTCAACTTGGAAATCCAAGTGTGCCACTGGAAAGATGAGATGAAATCGCTTGAAAACGATATAAAGAACGCTGGAATCGGAGTTACGGTTTGGAAATGGCAAGCGATTCAAATATGGCACCGGTCTGCGATTTACAGCAAGTAGCCATCTAAATGCAATGAGATGAACAAGCTACATCACCCAAACAAGACAACAAAATACATGGCAGGGATGCCTTCAAGATGCTTAACAAAAGTCTAGCACTGAGCTACGGCTAGTTCACCCATTAACAGGTTCAAACAAGCATGGAAAAAATGCATATGGCAAACAGGTCTCAGACTTAGTGAAATTAACACTTGTCTAGAATTTCAAATCAGGTAGCACTCTTCGGAGCAACAAAACTACATGTTACAGGACCTGAACATGGCAAAGTAAAGCATGGCATGGAGCTACTCAAAGAGCTTAACAAAAGTCCCTCAGTGACCTTGAGCCAAAAGGGATCAGAAAATACAATTGCAAGCATGTGAACATGGCAAAAACATAATCAGTTTTCAGACTGAGTGAAAACTGGCACATGCTGAAACATAACTCAAGTAGGCATATTTACAAGCTCGATGCACTCAAAATGGAGCAAGTCATGATAAGCTAAGCATACACCCATTAATAACACACAAAATGCAAGCTAGACATGGCAAGAACAATAGCATAGCATGCACGAATCAACTACAACATCATCGGCAAAATTGCAAACAAGTTGACAATCTGCCCAGATTCACAAAGTAGCAAAAGTAGAGCTCGATTGACTCAAGCTAGGGTGCTCCATAATTGCAAACAAAGAGATGGATGGATAGAGCACTACAATATTAACAAAACATCCTTACTGATCATCCTCAAAAGAGGCACAGATCACTAGGAAACAACATGAACATATGGCAACATGAGATAAACAGCTCAAGGACTTGGTGGAATTGCTAAGTCCCTGAAAACAGAATTAACAAGTGCACCACTTTGCAACCTCGTGCTTGTCACCACACACATCACAAAAATACATGGGTTGCACCTATGGAAAGATGACCAAACCCTTAACAAAACATATGTAGAGCATCAGGGCATATCATGCACACAATAATCATGGCAAAAATGACAAAAAGCTAAATGGAGTAGCAGATCTGAAAATTATCTCAAGTAGCCCTATTCTAACAGCATTTCGGGCATCAAGATGAATTCAAATGAAAATGATGCAATGGAATGAAATGATGTACTCTCTGAGATGAACATTTTGATATGCTATATGCATAAATCGGAACTACGGATGAAAAGTTACGATGCTATGAACATGAGCACATGGATCTGCGATTCCGAGGACTTAGTGAAAAAAAATCAACCTCTCTCAGATCTAGGGTTTGCACGGAATCCGAGGCGCGGTCGGGGCACTATTCACCGGCACCGGATTCGTCGGGGAGGCGGCTACTGGAGCGGATTCCGGCCGGCGCGGGGTCACCGGAGCGACGAGGGCGGCGGGCACGGCGGCTTGGCAAGGCGAGGAGGGAGCCGGGCCGGTGCGGCGGCGGAG